>NW_009704397.1:99958-106897 GCF_000703405.1 Apaloderma vittatum
CCACGGGAGGCTGTTACAGTGACAGCTCACACTTCTTGCTGGGGAAATTCTCTTCTGGGGATGGCACTTTTGGGGTACAGGAGGGTGGTGGGTCACATCTGGAGCTCTTCTCGACCCCCGGCCTGAAGCTGTGCTCTGGACAGGTGGTTTTCCTCACCCACATTGTTGCCACATCCCCATCAAAGGTGAAAATGCAAGCGCAAAGGCGGTGCTGGGGTTTTAAGACCTTTGAATCCTGACTGGGGTTGTTTTCTCCCCTTTATAGAGGCCATTAGCCAGCAGCCAAAGTCTCCCCCTCGCTCCGGTGAAGTTCAATGGGCTGAGTTATGCGGGCGGGCAGGAGGCTCTATGGATCCCTTATGACACTCCAAACTATCGAAAAGCTTTTTTGCCATGACCCATTTAGATCCTCGCGCACTTTCATTTCCTCTCCCATCTGTCACACCTTAAAACCGGAGCTTTTGCATCTCCTCTCGCTCAAGGGTTTCCAAGGCAGCCCCAAGTAACTCCGCTTTCTCAAAAAAAAAAGAAAAAAAAAAACCTCCCTTCCCCAATGTTAAAAATACCTGGAAATAGAACAGAGTCAGGGGCTGACCTTGAGCATCCCTAAGATGAGCTCAGCTGCATCCACCTACGCAGAGGAGCCGAAATCCCTCCCAAGCCAGGTTCTCCAGCTCCAAGCATCTTCGTGCATCCCAAGCTGTTTGCATTTCCTACGCTGCAGCTCTCCTCTACAGCTAATTGGCACGACCTTGGGTGTAACTCGTTTTTACTAGCCCTTGACGGGTGTCTGCTATGAAGATGAATTAGTTATTTCGGTAGCAATCAGCTCCCCTGGTTTAGTCAAAATGCAACCATCCCTCTTCAAGCCTATTAAGGGCTGAGAGAAACTTTCCGGCTAATGCACGCTGCAAATCCACTACAGCTCTGGAGATGTCAAGTGCCCAAATAATTTTTTGTTATTCGCTAATGAAAAAAATTCCCGAGGAGAGAAGGGGAGAAAGAGAAGCTCTCCAAGGATCAACAAACCCCAGAGGATGCTGAGAGATGAAGTCTTAGTTCGAGGAGGACCAAACTCTGGGAGGAGCCCGCTCGGCTCCCCTCCTGATGCTTCTGGGATCACAGAGACAAATAAAAGGGCTCGAGTTTCACTCCAGAAGGAAATATCATATCAAAAACTCTCCAAAACCTGGAGATGAGGAGGTTCTTGTGTTGAGGATGTGTGATTTCCCAGCCAGGGAGGCCACGATGCTCAGTTAGTTTGTGCAAGGATTGTGTCAGGTCTCTGCTGAGCATGTTTTCCCCTTGAATTTCTCTGGTTTCGTAGCTGGGATCAAAACACACCTTAGGGCAGTCAAACAACTCAACTGACCACCTAGTTTGCCTTTTTCCTCATCGGGATCCCCCTCTCCGAGCGCTGTGCATCCCAAAATGACACCGGGGAGGGACGATGCTTCATTAACGAGCTTTGACCTTTCAGTGGGCTGACACCCAGGTGGTACTTATCTGGAAAGTCAGAACAAAAGACGGATAAAGCCATCTCTTTCTTTTTTGACAGCAGATTTGGAAAAATATCAGCTCTCCCCCACCCGCCCCCAGCCGATTGCAACCCACCGTCGCACCCGAGCCCGCTGCCGTGGTGGGAATTTGCTTCCCTTCCTGCCCAGCTGCAGATGCAACTGCTCTAATAGGCTGTAGCTTTCCTTTCCATTTGGAAGTAATGAGATATAATCTGTTTAATTCTAGTCTTTGAGCTCTTTTGGCGGCCTTTTTCTATTCCCCTTTTTGGATTTTTTTTCTCTTTAAAGGAAAACTCCATCACGAAGCGAGAGATTTTCTAATCACCGGCTCTAATTACAAAGCAGAGTAAATTGCCATAAACTTTTTTCTCTCCCTCTTTTTTTTCTTTCTTTTTTTTTTTTTTCAAAAATTGCCTTAAATATAATGAAGAATAATTAAAAATCAAACAAGCAGCTGCAGACTGGAGTGGCTGGTGGAAGTTTGGCTGGGGAGAGATGGGAGGAAGGAGCTAGGGCTTGAATGGAGCTTTTGTATAAGACCAGATAGGTAGAAATATCAGATGCCCACTATCACCACCAAGGCAAAATGGGCTGTTCCTTGGCATGAATTGATCCCTATATGGGTATTTGCTGAAATGCATCAGTTTGTCGAGCTGAGAGAGCCCCCAAACTGGTCAGAATTTGCCCCAATCCTTGCAGAAAGCAAGCCGCTGCCAGAAGCAGGAAGACTTTGGGGGAAATAATCGTGGTTTCTGTCAAAACCTTGGTAACTGGGAGAACGCTGGGAGGTACTGGGAGAGCCCTGGGCACCTAGAGCTGTGAATTTCTGGGAGGGGCAAGAACCTTCCTTGCAAAACCCAGCCCCTGCTCATGGGAATGGTGAGATTCTGTTGGAAAATATCCCCCTGCATCCGACACATGTCCCTGCCCGCAGCCAACCTGGTCCAGGACGGTGGGGAAGCTTCATTAGCAGCAATCAATGGTTTCCATGGCTACAAATGTAAGCACAGTCTCCATCACACGCTGTCTTGGGAAAAAAAAGAAGGGAAAAAAGTGTTGACTCCATCCAGACGTGGCCAAAGGTTCCACTGAGAGGCACGCTGAGATTTTCCTTGGGAGAGGAGACGGGTATGTTGGGAAACAGGGATGGATGAGGAACCCACAGGCAAATTTTTATGGTTCATTCCTAATTTTCAGGAGCAATTCAGCCCTGAAAAATTAGTCTTGGCTTATCTCTACTTAGAAAAAGGGGAAACCTGAAGGACTGTCTCTCTCAAATCCTTACCCAGAGGGTTTAGATGCTCGACACGGCTCTGAATGCCAGTGAGTCACTAAAATACAGTAAAATAAAGTTCAAGCTGGGGTTGTGGGGGGTTTATTATGAGCAGTGATAGTTTCATAGGGTTCATAAATCACCTTATTTCGCAAGTGCCAAGGTCTTCTTCAGGTACGCGCCAGCGCTTGTGTCCTTGCAGGCAGCCACATTACCCAATTAACTTCCTTCTCCTCTCTCCGTGCTCCTGCAATTCATTTGCTTAGTAAAGTCTGAAAGGGAGAGAGAATAAAATCCAGGTCTGGGCTTCCCTCATCTAACCCTTCCCACAAACAGGGAAAAGGGTTCTTTATATCAGAATCACAGAAAGTTGCTGAATTAATTCAAGGCCAGATGCACGAGCTGGCAAAGGGCCGGACAACTTTCATACCCAGTTTGGCTCCAAACAAAATAAAAATTAATAAAATGAAAAGAAAAAAAAAAATCAAAATTGTTAGTTTGGCATTAAGCCAAGCCGCTGTCATCTCCACGCTTCGCAAGGGAGCTGGCCAGAACCCTTAAATAATTTCCTACAGGTGTCTTGAGGTGTCTTGCTGCTCCCTTGGGATAAACCTGTTGAAAATATTTAGTGGAGGTGGTTGAATGAATGAAAATCTCCTGAAAATCAGCAGCACGTTACACATCTCCCTCCGGAGCCCCCTGAACCACATGTCCTGAGTCTCGAAGAAATACCTCAAAAAATCAGATTGAGCGAAGTCCCAGCTCCAAGTTCACCAGAGCTTTTCAGCAGGTGCTGATCTGTGACGAGCGAGCACAAAACTTCCTGCAAAATCTGCATTTCTGGAGTTGTTCCTATACGGCCTCGATTTTCTGAAGGTTTGGGTAAAAGGTCTTACTCCTTTCAGAGAAAATACTGATTCAACAGTCTGGCAGAAGGGCAGCTTTAACGGGAGCTCAACGCTTATCAGACACCAGAGAATCCACACTCAGGCGCACACCCCTACGCCGTGACTGCCACCTTGTGCTCCTCACCCATGAGAGACCAGGGAATAAGGAGGATAATTCAGATTTTAGGGATCTGGTGATGATTTGGAGGTCTTGCTTTTTCTTTTCCATCTTTTCTTCCAATCTCATGGAATTCTTTTTTTCTTTTCAGTCGCAAGTCCTGTTGCAAAAAGGACTGGAAGCTCTCAGCCACGATGTTTTTGATCAAAATTGCCAACACTAAGTTACCTTCGATATACTCTGAATCTAAGCTGCTTGGTCAGGGCTTAAACCCCTTTTTTTCACAATTACACGTCACGAAAGCAGGCTGAGACCGGTCCCTAGCCCTGCCTGCAGAAGAGATTCCTCCTCGCTGCGTCTGCTTGAAAATATCGAGGCTCAGGTGCCTCCGCAATAATTATGACATTCGTTTAATCTGGGTGTCTATAATTAGATTGATTTTACGGGGAAGAGCAGCAAATTGCATTTTGAGGAAGTTATGACATTATTTTATTATGCTCCTGATCTTTTTTTTTTTTTCGCGGCAGGTGAGAAAATAAAAACGAAGATGCACTCAGCGAACTGGGTGTGAAGTATTTTTTTTAATTGTGGATTAATTATTCCGAGTGACAGACATGCCTGGGACTGAGCTGAAGAGCAAGTAAACAACCTCCCCTTTCCAATCCCTGCTCAATCTGCATTGCAAACTATTCTTTAAAATTACCCATAAACGAGGCCGTCTGTAGCGCTGGAATTTCCAGCCCACCCTAAAATCTGTTTGTGCTCCAAATTGGGGTGAGAAAGAGTGAAATTGGAGATTCCCCGATGTTCTATTCCCCTGTGCCCCCAATTTTCTCAGAGAGTGGACATGGGAACATAGAATTTTCTATATAACACGCGGGAGCATAGAAAATTGTCAGTATTTATTTATTTTTTTGTGTGACATGGAGCAAGTGGTGATGCATAGCTTTTCTTCCTTGTTTGGGGGTGTTCCTCAAATGAAAAGCAATAATGGAGACAGAAAATATTATCCATGGGGGATGGAGAAGCCCACAGGGATATTAAGACAGTTTGGTGGGTTTTTTCCCCTTTTTCAAGCTTTAGTTTTGGGGAAAGGTCTCGAGAACGGTGACATTTTTAACCATTTTTGCTCATTGCTTTGAACTTCCCAGTCTCATCTTCAGAGGCACCAAGGCCCAGAAGGGCCAGAAGATGTAGTTTAATGAGACAAGTTTTAAAGGTCACTCTGTGTAATAAATCTGTGCTTTTTAATATTTAAACTTTGAAGGCATTTAAACCTTTAGGCTCCTGGGATTTGCTCCACCAGATCCAACTAGATCCATCAAGCTCGGAAAGCCTCTCACCTCCAGGAATATCCAATTTCTTATGCTTGAGATGAACAAAGTCTCTTTATCCAAGTTCATTCAGCTGTCATAACTCAGGTACCTTTAAATCCTTCAAATCCCTCTGGGATACTGGATAAAGGATGGAGGAAACCTTACTTAAGTCCAAATTTGTGGAGCTCCATCCCTCTCTTGTCACGAGCTGTCAAAAAGAAGAAAGATGACACCTCCCAAAAATCTCCCCTGATTTTGGCCAAGCTCTCCCAGCTCAGATTTAGAGGACGAGGCGGAGCAAGGAGAAATGCACATCAAGATTTACCTTGAGGTCAAAGTATTTTGGCTTAAATCTCTCTCAGTTATACGCCAGGAATATCTTGGGTGTCCCCAGCTGTGGTCCCCCCACCCAGGGCTGGCTCCATCAAACACAATATAAAAGCCCCCAATTGTCTTCCCATCACCAAGTGTGAAGGATGGAGGAGGTTAATGCCTGAAAATATGAGGAATTGCTCAGCTGACTGGCAGTTTTCCTTATTGATATTGCAATAAAAATTAGATATTACAAAATTGAACCACTGCCTCGTCATCAGGCGCTGGCCAGAGGCACAGGGGATGGTCAGATGGTGAATTTTGGATGGGTTTGCAAGTTGTGCTCCCAGGAGCTACATTTTTAAAAGCCAGTTTAGAAGAAATAAACACCCTCATTTTTCTTTCTCAAAATCCAGATGCAGAAGTTTTCCTGGGGTTCCCCAGTGCCCCAAAACCCAAGAATTTTTTAGACTCCCACTTGGAATAGCTGCACGGGAAGTGAGGAGACAGATCTCAAGCCTTATGGAAAAGAGTCACCAAAAACCTACCCCAAAATAGATTTTTTTAAAGACTAAATTAAAAAAAAAAGAAGCACAGCACCTTCCAAAGAGATGGACACAAGTCCTGGGGTTGTTTGTGGAGCAGCAAATCTTGCAGGAGAGGGACAAGAAGAAAGACCTTGAAGGTCAAGAGGGTGGTAGGAAAGACCTTTTGCTTTCTCCCTTCTAAAAAGCTTCTGTATCTAAAAAGAAATTGGCCCTGCTCTTGATTATTCCATCCCAGGCCCATTATACAGCGGCGTTTGGTGCATTAAGGCAGCTTTATATTAATGCTCTCGTGATGGATGCGTTTTGCTGCGTGCAGGATCTGGTCCCCAAACCACCACGAATTCCATTAGGAGGCCGGCTGGGAAATGAGGTCTTTCAAGATTTAAAACCTTAAAACCTTAAATAACTTTTTTTTTTTTTTTAAAATTCGATGCCAGCATTAAGCTATCTATTTGACTTCAATTCAGGCCTGTCTGCCTGGTTAATCTTTTAAGTTATCTGTGTTTGAGATGGGACCTTATCACTGCTTGTTCATCTTCTCTTGGCTCCGAAGTCAGAATTATTTCCCTGCTTTGGTAATTAAGGCAGCGTCATCGGTCACCTAGAAACTATGTGCTAAAATATGCTCATGCCTACACTGAAGCAACCTTGAAATACCTCCAGCTGCTGAAGATGCTACAAAAAGCACCGAAATCTGCTCGAAGGGGTTGTCCCATCCCTGTCTTCGCGCAGGCTCCGGGAGGTTGGATTAACCCAGTCAAATGGCTTTGGGGTAAAAATGCACATTAATGGAGGATTAAAGCCGACTGCTTGAAGGTAATTGCAAGGGGAGAAAAAAAGAAAAAAAAAAAGCAATTTTCTGTCTCACTTCAGCTTGGAGGCGAAAAGTGGAGGGAACTGGGAGATGAAAAGTGGCAGCTCTTCCCTTTGGTGGAGGAAAGCGTCTTTGAAGAGCGATTCCCCAC
>NW_009704397.1:106915-120679 GCF_000703405.1 Apaloderma vittatum
GTCTTCCAGTTGAGTGGATGCTCAGCCTGACCTCAGGTTGCCTGGAGTTATCCGTCGACCTGGCTGGTAGGTGGCAAATAGTGGAATAAAAAAGGATGAACATCCCAAAATATTGCACTTCTGGTACTGCAGAATCATATCGTAGAATCTTTGAATGGCTCAGGTTGGAAGGGACCTTAAACACCATCTCGTTCCAACCTCCCCGCCGTGAAGGAGGGTTAAATTAAAGCAAAAAAAGTGCACATATGTATATTTAAGATTATCATCTTCAGCCTGTAGGGTTTATTTTTGTTTTATTTCTTCCAATTGAATTCACAGGATGAGCCTTGGGTTTGGTCCAGAGTCTGTTGTGTTTGGTGCTTCCCATCATTTTATCAAATGATCAATCCAGGTTTGAGCTTAAAGCCTAAGAATAAAAAGTTAGACTGGCTTAAGCTGGTGAGCTAACCCCAGCAGCGAGAGGGGAGAAAGCACTGGAAAAAAAGGGATTTTTTTTTTTTTCCAAGGAAAATGCTGAAATAAGCTGGAATCACGATGTCTTTCAAGATCAGGCACTTAGTTAAATTAAGATCGGCAAGAATAAGCCGCCTAACATTCAAAACCTGCATTAGCCCAATCTCTATTCATGAATGCATTATATAGAATTAATGTTGTTATAGAATTAGCCTCCTAAGAGGCTTGGAGATGTCACCTCCCGTGAGTTGCTATTATTTGTAACTCTCTTTGTACCATGAATGTACTCAGAAGAACTAGTCTAGACTATGCCATCATCGGGTGACTTACAGAGGTCAGGAAACCATACGAGTTGGGTTTTCTTGAAGTCTTTTTTCTTCTTTTTCTTGGCATCTTTTGTCTTGTCTTTCAGGTCTAGCCTTTCACATCACTGAAAGGCAGGGTAGAAAGTCTTCTGCTCCAGAATCACCTTCGTCTTTCATTTCCATTTCACTCCCATTTTGATTTCAGAGGCATCCAAATGTCATTGCCCAGTTGAACCTGCTTTCCTCTTTGCCCATGCTGGTAGTCAAGGGGCCCTCTCAGGTTTATTCCATCTTGAGGGTGTTCACCAAAGCAGATGAGTCTCCAAGGAGATGGACACCTCCAGGGTAGCCTGATGGCCAATAACAGAATTTGCACCCAAATTTGGCCATGACAATAGTCTAGACTAGAGCATTTCAGTTGGAAAGGGCCTACAACAATCATCTAGCCCAGCTTTTGAGGACAAGGGTAGGAGGACATCACGCAGATGGGGTCAGAGGGGCAATTCTGCTCATCCTCTCTTGTCCTGATCCTGATGCCCCAGGGAGGGGTTTTTATGGGCGAGTCGTATCTGGAAGGATTCGGCTCTTAGGGCTCACCCCAGGGGTGTGATTGCAGCTCTCCAGCCTTCCCACCACACCTCATCATACCTTTGCCTAATTCATTCAAAGGAGATTAAAAAAATTTTAAAAACACCAACCCAAGAGTTAAGTCTTAAAATTTTCTGAGTGCAAACAATTTTAACACTCGTCTCTCCATCTCTTCCTGGTGTGCAGATGCAAGATTCTTTATCTTCTCCTTCATCCCTGTGATGGGGATGGATGACCCAACCTCTGGCAGCTGGTGAAGTAGTTTGGGGGGAGCCCAGACTTAATGCAGATACACCCAAAAAGCTATGGGAGACCTGCTCCCTTCCAGCAGCATTTCTTGCTAAAAATGCCTTTGCATCAGGGTTTACTGAAGGTTTCGGTTGCTCACGTGGAAAGGGAAGGGAAAGAAAAAGGATAATTTCTTTCCAACTCAATGTTGCAGGTGATTAGTGCACAATATACCCCGGGCAGCTTTAGTATTTAACATGGAGGTGATAGCGAGAATTTATGAGAGCTCATGGACAATAACAGCTTTCCAGAGAGGCTTTGATTAAACATTATGGATCCGCATTATGCAAATTTATTGCATGGTTAATATGACTCCAAAAGAACACAGTGGCACTTTAAAAAGCATTTAAAAGGAAAAAAAATAAAGTAAAAAAAAAAGGACCACGGTGTTTCTCGACGCTACAGAAAGGTCTCGTTCCAGGGTTGTTCAAGAAAAAATCACAGAGCATTGGGCAGAGAGGGAAAATACAAGGAAAATCCGCGAGTTTAAACAGCATCTTTGAAAGGCAGACAAATTCCAGCCTGGATTTTTCACTTTTAAATTGCTGCTGGCATTAAATGGGTTGCAAACATCTCCTTTCTGACAGTTGCTTGGTTTTTTTCTGTTTCTTACCAGGTTTCTTGTCTGGCTTAATGGTGAAGGTACGAGATGGAAATTCAACGCATTTGCCAAATTCTGGGAAATGTCGGGACGGAGGGTTATGGTGTTTGTTTTCCTTCCTCTGACACTTTTGGATGCCATTTGTCAACATCTTTTACAAAAAAAACATGATTTATGCCGGCAGGCTGCTTGCACACCCTTCATTAACTTAGATAAATTTGCTTGATTTTTTAAAACTATGATTATTATAAAACACACACTTATTTTCCTCTGGAAATCAAGGTCAGGGAGAAGACGGATCCGCGGCTTTTTCTCAGTCAAGCAGTGAAAGAACCAAAATAACGTGGCTCAGAGGATGGACAACCAACCCCTTCTTCAGCTGATGCAGCCCCAACTGGGTGTTTCTGGTGTAAAAACATGATGTTTTGGTCAATGACCATGAACTAGGAGCTTATGTAGGCAGAGAATCTTAAGGCTGGGGAGATTTCAGAGCATCACCTCTCTTCCTCCTTATTTGAAGCAGTGAGGAGCTTGGAGAAAACTTCCCCGGCGTAAATCAAAGCTTCTCCCAGCAAGCCGAGATCTCTCTCCTTCCTCTCAGCTTCCCTTTCAAGCTATATATACTTTAAAAGACATAACCCAGATAATAATTGTTGCTTGTACATCATTCAACGATGCCTCTTCTTGTTTCTCTGGAGAATACATGCGGCCGTCATTGCCGGCGAGAGGGCAAATTGGCAAAGCGTGAGATTTTTAATAAAAATAGAAGCGGAGGATGTGGAACGAGGATGATCTTGTCATCTCATCTCCATCTCAGAATAACTCAGGGACTGGGGCTCATCCGAAACCCGTGGTTGGGTGATAAAGGACTCTCCGAGCTCCCACGGTAGAGGATGATCGGCTGCGTATGGCGTGTGAGCCTCTTTGTGAAGAGATTTTAATGAGCTGAACTCACTCAGAGCCTGATGAACTGGATTTAATGTGGTTTTAATTGCCCGAGGTGGTGTTTTCTTGCAGGGAGAAAGCAAACTGGAGCCATAAGGATGAGGTAATTGGAGAGGGGCAACATTTTTGTGCTGTTCAAAAGTACGGCTCCGTGATGTTGAGAAGAAACATTTTTAGTTCTACAACCAAAAAACTTTGTCCCCGGGGTTCTAAGGTATCGCCTGGGTCAATCCTGCCAGGTCTTGGGGTTGTGGTGGCGTGGGATGGCTCTTGTAGGATGCCAATACCTTCTTCTTCTTGCAATCCCTTTCACTTCTGTAGCAGCTTTTATCCAATAATCTCCAAAGCGCTTCACAAGTAATAATGAATTAAGCTTCATAGGCTCTTTGTTCAATTCCAGATTATTAATAAATTATACTTTATTATTTATAAATACACGCCACATAATTTTTCTCTCCTGCTATTACCCTGAACAGTCACTTAGCCCATATTAGCACAGCTTAATTCCGATTTGGCAAGTGTGCTCTTTAACCCTTTCGTTTTTCAGAGGGGATGTCGAAGAGATGTAGGAAGAAGAGGAGGTCCAAGCAGGCGGTGTGAGGGTCTGGTTGTCCTGTCCAGCTCCTTGCTGACCTATTTATTTATGTTTTTTATATCCTTGCATGTTTTTACCAAAAAGAGTATTATTTATGCCCTTATCCACACCCAGCCAGAATTAGGAGTATTATTTCTTTCCTTGCCTTCATCCCCCTTGCTAACCCCGACATAAAACCTGCTCAGGGAGCTTGTGCCCATTTCATTTTACCTCCTTTAAGACTCACTAAAGCTGCTTATCCAAACTGAGAGACCAGAGCCCGTTTCTGCTCCACGCCCAAATCTTCTTGACCTCGGCAGCCACCAACTTAAGCTTGAAGAAACCAAAAAAAAAGAAAAAAGATAGAAAATAAACAACCCCAAATTTCCCCCTCTGAAAGCGAAGAGCCTGCTGCAGTAGGATTTCAGTTGCCAGCCGAGAGGCAGGCAGAGGGCAAGCAAAACCGAGTTCTGAGAAATAAAACTGTGGAGATGGTTTCTCCAAAGTGTCCCTTTGAGCAAGGGGAAAAGAGAGAATTCCGCTCATCCCAGCTCCTGCAGTAAATGGAGAAGGGAAGGACACTGTTAAAGAGACCTAATCGCTGGTGATGGAGGCTTGGAAGGAGAGGAGAGGAGAGGAGGAAAAAGCAGCTTGGAGAAGCTTATGCACTGAGTTAACCTCCTGCAAAACCTCTACTACTCTCTTATTTTTACACAGCATGGATGGGGCAGCCACAGGTGGGAAAAATCCACCTTTAATTTCTCCCTTTTCCAATAATTCCTGAGTTAATATCAAATCTGGAAAGAAAGGGGGTGGCGGGATTGGGGTTTTATTTTAAAAAAAAATACTTGCTTCTCCTTTCTAAACTTAATTATGTGCCTTCTGGAAGAGGCATCCTCCACCACGCTCGTGTCAGGAGGGCGCCAGACACGGCCGCTTCTTTAAGGAGCATTTTGGGAGGCTAAAGAGGCAGCCCAGGGACGTGATGGCATGCTGTCCTATGGGGAAACTGAGGCACAGAGTGGGGATAGACTCTACTGTAGTGTCGCTCTTTGATGGGCTCTCTTTTCCAAAGGAAATTTTAAAGCGATGGGAATTCCAAGGCAATGGGAATTTCAAGCCTTTAAGCTCTCCATTTTGGTTTTATGGTTGTATTTCCCGTGCCTGAACCCCACATCCTCCTTGGGAGAAGTCAAAGCTCACTGGCAAGATTCTCCTGAGGTTGTTTTTTTTCCCCTCAGCTGAGCCACAACAGGGTTTGTGGGAAGGATGCCGAGAGGGAAGCCAAGTACCGGTTGTCACTTCTCCCCGCTTTGATTCCCTTTTTCCTTTTGTTTTATTTGGGTATAATTAACAGCTTTGCCTAATACAGTATTAATTCATTGTGTCATTGCATTAATTAGCATTAAAGAGGTCCTTATATCACTGTCTGTAGCTGCACAGAGACCGAATCCGGCAGCAAAGTCAGAGCAACTTTTCCATATTCCCTATCAGAGTGTGGCACAAAGGAGGAATAAAAAAAAAAAACATCCAGGGGAGACTTTCCTCCCCCTCCCCAGAAAAAAAAAAAAAAAAAAAGCCATTTCCCAGCAGCAGTGCAGCATCTCAATGGATATTCACAGCCAGGAAAATATCTCCGGGAGTTATTTACTTTCTCCCCGCCAACTTTTTTTCTTCTTTTTAAGCGATTAAAGACGCCGAAGCCCTGATGTTGTTAGCACGATGTTACCTAAACCCACCAAAGCTGGTAAATCCACTTAAGAATCTCTGTAGCTTCCTCGGGGCCTGGAACAGAAATACGATCTTAAGCAAAATCAGCCCTTTTTTAGGCGTTTTTTGGCAGCCGAGCTTTTGCCACGAGGACTGTTTTCACCTAATGACCTTCTGCGAAATGCCTTGAAAGGATCTTCTCTGAGTTTAGGTGGGGTTTTATTCCTCCTTGCCTGGCAATCTACTGGGAAAAAATAAAAGAAAAAGCAGCAAAATGCCCCCGAAATGGGTTAGAAAGAAGGCTAAGCTGGAGGGTTTGGAGAGGAATGAGGTGGCAAATCCTAGGGGGTGTCCAAATTTTATCAGTGCTGGCAACATTTGGGGATGGCAGAAGTGATAGAAAATCCTTCACCATGGGAGATGCTCAAATTTGGGGTCACGGCTTCGGGGTGACAGACTTATGGACGCTAAAATTCCTCCGGTGCTCTTTCATCTTGCCCGTAAGAGCAAGTAAATAAAGAAATTTGGGATACCTTTTAATACAATTACCTGAACCGTCACTGGGAATTTAAACGGAACAAAATCAATGCCATGCGGAGGCATGTTTCGGCTCTATTGACAGCGCTGGCTGATGACTTTTCCCCTTTAACTAGCAGAATCAAAACTAAAAGCTGCATTAGTTGTTTTTTTTAATTAAGACTCCGGCAAAACTCAATCGTTCTTCTGGGGAGCTCGGCTCCAAAATCACGCACTTGCGTTGCGTGGTTCAAGGTTCTGTGGCAAGACCGTCATGGGTGGATGCAGAGCCAAAGCACAGACAAATTACCATTTAATTAAGCTTTCCAAGAAACTTTTGAAGATTACAGATTAAATACGGGCTCTGATTTCTTGCAGGGTTGCGAGTTGGTTTTGTGTGGTGAGGTTTTTTATTATTATTTTTTTATTCAGGGGAAATCTTACTTGTTTTCCCCGCACTTGATACACAATAATAATAATCCAAACCATAACCTGCCAGGTAGAGCTCATTGATTTTCCATTTACAGAACACCTGACCGAGGGATAGATGTGTGCATGGGTACCAAATCCCAGAAAAATCGAATCCTGGTGTTGTGGGACCAAACCCATGGATGTGGGAAGCACAAATTCATGTGCGGCGCCCCACAGAAGGCAGAAAGAAAAACTTAGACACCTGCTAGGAAGAGAGAGGGGCTGGAACAGGATGAGATTATAAAGCAAAAGACCTGGTGGGTGTATGAATCCCTGCTGATCCACTAATACATGCACTAATTTGCGTTTGATTCCCAACATCTTCCCTCTTTATGAGCTGCTCCGCACTTCGCTTGGGTCCCCAGGAAGAAAAGGAAAAAAAATCCTGCCTCAGGACAAGCATAAGAAATTGTAGGGGGACAAGCCCCTAAAGTGGACGTTTTGGTTTGTTTTTGCCCCCCCAAAAAGTGTTTTGCCCAGCGAATTCAAGCTGGAGGGTCTGCCCCGAGGTTGGTATCAACACTGCGGCTTCAGTGCCATCTCATGGGTATGTTAGGATGCTGCAGCCCGGGAAGAAAAAAAAAAAAAAAGGAAAACCATAAAAACTTGCAATTTTTATAGAAATGGCTGTTTTTTCCCAAGATTTGGGGTATCCAGAGAGGGATGGAAGCAGTCAGCCAGTTTATCACTGCATCCCACCATCGCTGAGAGTATCCATGCATTGTACTGTATCAGAATGCCCGGGCTGGATTTGATTTATTTTTCCCAGTAAGAAATTCTTGCGGAAAAAAATAAAAAATAAAAACGGGACTTGAGTAAAAAAAAAAAGATCCAACAGAAATATTTTAATGTTCTTTTTTTGCAAAACCACTGCAGAATTTGTTGCAGCCGTGCCTCTCAGGCTGTGCAGGCAGACCTGGAGATGGCAGTGCAGCCCATCAGATGAAGAATCTCCACCCCAAAATCCTCTCATCGGACATGCCAGGAGCAATCTCTGATGACCAAAACCTTGTTTTCCTCTTAAACCTGTTTTTTCCCCCCTCCTCAAAATGAAAACTTTGCTGGGTTGTGGGTTTTTTACACCTAAAAACAATATGTGGGGTAGGGTTGGCTGAATCTTCAAACCTCTTGGCCACTGACCTCTCCACAACCCCCACGAAATACAGATATAAAATATCGATACAAATTGCCATAGGGAAACTGTTCATGCTGAAAAATCCTTTTTTGGATTTTGTATAACTCGGCTACGGGCGATTTAATGTAATAATTTTTTTAAGCCCAGGTGGTGCTTTGGCCAAGTTTTATTTTCTTTCTGGGTTCAGCGTGCTGTAAATATTAAATTCCTCAATTCATGCACATCCTCCTCAGCAGAAAACAACAAGCTCCATCAGAGAGCATCCAGACCTCTGTAGTGACCTGGGAATAGCTCGAGTTCAGTGCCTCAGTTTCCCCATCTGGAAAATAAAGCTTGGTAATTACGGGTAATGTATTAAATAATGGATAAATGCACGCAGAGGCACACCAAACCCTCGGAGCAGATGGTCTGCAAGGATAACAGCTACCATTATAAAACTATTATTAAAAAAATCCAGTTTAGGGCTGCTTAGGAGAGGGCTGAGCTCTCTCTGCTTCAGGGCTGGAGGGCTCTGGGCTTGCCCTGGGCGTTAATGCATCTTCTTGTGGAAGTTTTCAGCCACTTTTGCCTCCCGGAATGGAGAGAAAATGGAATTTTAAGGTGTTCCCAAAGGGTTTCCTTTGCGTCGTTTGCTGCCAAGGATTAGCGTTTCGTCTTCCGATAGCTGGGGTGTTTGGACGTAACAAGGAAACGTCTGCCCATCAGTTGTAGAATCCCACTGGCAAAATATCTCCTGAGGAAGCCACCCCCAGCCTCAAGGGTTTTGAGCCAGCCAAGAAAATTCAGCAGAAAATGAAATGCAAAAGAGTGAAGTGAAGGAAAATTAAATAAATTCTCTCCAGCCAAGCTCCCGGTACATGGTTTAGGATGAAGCCAGCTCCTGGTAGGTGGTTTGGGATGCAGCAGCTCCTGGTACATAGTCTAGGATGAAGCCAGCTCCTCCAGTAGAGGATTTGGGATGAAACTGTTGAACAGAAGAGAAACCAGAACCAGGAGGAGAACGTCACTGGTTTGCACTGGGAAATGAAAGCTCGGATCTTGCAGCCAGCTGGTCCCAAACAGCTGGAGAGCCTCTCACTTTCCTCAAAAAAGGGATGTGAAAATCATGTGAAGGCCTGAGAGAAAGCTCCCCAAAAGTCTCTGATGTAGCACTTTCCATTCTCCGCTTGGAAAGAGAAGGGTTCTGCCTTTCTTTGCAAAACCCCAATGGTGAGCAATGTCCAGTTCCCCAGTCCTTGCTCTGGAAGTCATCGTCTCACCTGAGAGTCAGCAAATATCCCGAATTAAAAGACAACAAGTGAAATCTGAGGCAGCCGAGTGCCCAAAGATCTTGCATTCAGCTGCTGGAGCTGATAAATGACGTGCACAGATTTTTTTTTTCCTGGCAGAACCACTGAAGAAAATGCAATTAAAAAAAGAAAAAATCTTCTTTGCCTTGCAAAATCAACCCTGTGCCTGGCCAAACAGTCATTTAATGAATTCCCTCTCTGCTAAGGTTTACTGGTTGGGTTAAACCTCCTTGTGGCTACTTAATGAAGTCAAATTAATTCGTGCAATGTAGCCTTTTATGTGGCCATGTTTAGGCCAGCAAATAAGCCCGGTCTAAACCAAAGGCAGCTCTCGTCAGCCTCCGCCAAGGATTGCAATTCGAAGTGACACAAGCACAGGTGGATGAAAAACCAGCCCTGGCAGAAACACACATTTCGTAAATGAAAGAGCTTGTTTTACATTAAGCCACAAGAAATTCCCTGGCTTCGGTTCGCAGATGCCTTTTTCAGTTCCCCTTCCTCTGCCGTTCTCGATGACAAAATAAAAAAATTAAAAATATACCACCAAATCCCAGCTTTTCCACCGGATGCTCAACTACCCTCCCTCCCACAGGAAAGTGCTTCAACGCTGCTGCAGTGCTCGGGAAGGTTTTTATCTGGATTTGCCCTGGTTTGGGATCAATCTCCCTGCTTTTCCAGGTTTCTTTCTGGTCCCCAGGGCAGCGCGGATGCTCAGTGATCTCAACATCTCTGAGCATCTCATCTGTGCCCAGGAGCCAAATGCCAAATGCTTTTACCTCTTCTGGCTCTGCTTGGCAGGGGGTAAATATTAGACCCAGCACAGTCCCCTGTCGACAGCCTGACCTGACCTGAACTCATGCAAGAGCTAAAAATCTCCTTATCTACGTCCTTTGGGCCGTATTTTGTTCTCTCTTACACTGGTATAGAGGTTAATCATCTTACAGACAGCCGAGGTGCACCTATGCATGACCAGAATAAGGGATTTAAGCTTTAATTAAGGGGTGATGCATAGCAACAGCCTCCAGCAGCCCGTGGGCTTTTCATTGTACTAATTAATTTGGCTACTTTCGGGCTCTACTGTAAACCCCTGGGACCTGGCCGTAAAAAATACAGGCTGTAAATCAGAGGTCCCATCACCCAGCACCTTCTGCTTTATTTCAAAGCTCGGCTCTGCATCGCGTCGCCCTCTCCTGCCTTCCCACCGGAGCTGTTTGAACTCAGACCTCGCCAGCTCCAGAACCCTTAACGAGCCGTAGTTTTCCTAAAAAAGCCCCTTTTTATTTTTATTTTATTTTCGCAAGGGGATACCCCCGTGTTACGACAGGCTCGAAGTGGGCGCTGAATGAGTTTCCCAGGAGCAGCCCCCAGCAGGAGAAAGCGGTGAGGACCAGCACCTTTTATCTCTCCTGCTTCCCCAGGAAGAAAAAAGCCGTTTGAAAGAAAAAAAGAAAAGAAAAAAGCCTTTTGAAAAGGCAGAAAGGTGGAATCGAGGCTTTCCTGAGACGCAAACCGACGTATGAAACCCTAGATGCTAAAGCAGCTCTTTGGTGAGACTTGGGTTGAGGTTCAAATGGGTTTAGGGGCTACTGGGGATGTCCCAGTATGATTTCCCAGGGTTTTCACACAGATTTGAGGCAGCAAGCGGTCGGATGGGGATGCTGAGAGGGGGAAATGCTCAGCACCCTGGTCTTGCCTTCACCCAGCGTTTTGTAGAATCATCGAATCACAGAATTGTAAAGGTTGGAAAGGAGCTCAAGAACATCGACACCTCTGTGGACCCGAAATTGCTGCAAATCCTCCAGATACCTGCATCCCCTTCTCCTACATCCACAAGCTTTACTCCCAAAATACATGGTTTTTTTGTTTTTTTTCAACTTCCATTTGGTCCTGCTTCCAGCAACCTTAGCTACACACTTGGAGGAAAAATCAACCCAGGGCTGCAGATGCAGATGGAGAGCATGGGAATGACGTTGGAGGGGGGAAAAAAAAGCTATGTTTGAGTCCTGCAATGAGAAAAACTGAGCAAGAAGGCACCACAAGAGGCTGAAGACCTAATTAAAATTGCAGGGCATCAAGGTGGCACTTCAGGAACTTGATTTACGGGGAAACATGCTTGGATTTTCCTTATTTCATTCCCAGCTTGGTGAGGATGACTCCATGCCAAGCACGCTCCCCAAAATCCCACCTACGAGCGGGCATTAATCCCAGTTTAAATAACGTTCTTCGTAGCATCGTGCATGCCACGTCGTGAGGTAGGGCAAAAAATGTAGGGAGAGAAAATGAAATAACAAAAAAAAAAGAAAAAAAAAAGAAATCATATGGAAACAATTAGCAGCAACTTCATTCAGAAAAACATTAAGGTGCTTGTAGCATTAAGGCTCAAGTGAGCTGTACTCTGGGACCATAATTCACCGACACTTAATAGCATTTACCCTGCAGATGTGCATTTTATGCAGAAATATCAGCTTACCGCTTTGAAAAATTAACCTAGTGAAGGCTGTCAAGCCGTGGCCATGCTCTGGGGAGTATTAGATTGTGGGGTTTTTTACCTACAGGCTGGGGGAGAGATGGGTTAATTGGGGAGCGGAGGTATTTTAACCCTTTGTTTTAGGAGAAAAGGCAATTTCCCTGGTTATAAAATTCATGAAGAGGAGGCAAGAAGTTTCCCAGCCTCGGGAAAAGAGGGAAAGGAAGATTTGGAGGGTAGCTCAGCTGAGGAATTTGGGATGGAGATGCAGGATGAGGCCAAAGTGGCTTTGCTGTACCTCGAAGGGCTGGAAAAAGGAAAAAAAATAGATTTTTTTTAATTAAAAAAATGGTGAAAAAACAGAAATAAAGAAGAAAATGTCTCTCTATTAAGGCGTTTCACTGACCAGCTCTCACTCACCACAGGGACTCGGGGTTATTTATCCAGCCTCATAGATCACGGGCTTTTCTTTGCGGGATCTTGTCTCTTTGAAGAACAATAAGGTCCGAGGGGGGGGCAAAGTAAAAAAAAAAAAAAAGAAAAAGCTATTTAATCTTATCAGAAGCAGGCAAGACAATAGCAGGAAAGGGTAGGGAGGCCTCACCAAGGGATGGGGAGGGAAGGGCAGGGAGTAAGGAGGGGTTAAAAGCAAAATTCAACTTTTTCCCGGGGGACACAGCTAATCGGCAGGTCTGGCTGATATTTAACCCAGCAAAACACCGGGGGGTTCCATGTTTTCCAGCCAAACAGGGGCTGTACTCGAGGATCCAACTCTTCCCATGGTGCTTCCCCACCCAAAATCCTTGGAAACCAGGGTGATGATTGCCCAAAGTGGAAGGGAAGAGCTTGTAGCTTCCCCATCCATCCTCCCTCTCTGCCGGGGTGCGGATAACTCTCTGCGTGCGGATAACTCTCTGCCCTGCGTTCCACAGCCTGGATCCCACCAAGGGTTGGCTTCTTTTTTTTCTTTAGGAAAAACATCAAGGTGCTTTCAGACAATGCCAAAATGTTGGGGGGTTGCCCCCAGAATGACCCTTTCCTGCTCTGAAAGCGCACAGAAAAAGGTATTTTGTGTTGGCAGCATCCAGAGACGGTCACGCCCGGACGCTGAATAATTGATGTGGCGAGTCTTGCAGCATTTTTCAAAGAGATTATTCAACAGTTTTCTCCCTTTTAATCCATGCCTTCACCACTGCAAGGATCGGGAACCTCTCGGAAAAAAAAAAAAAAAAATCATGAGGCAGAGGGTTGAAAATGAAGAAATAAATGGTCCTTCATAGGAAAACTGTGAAGCCCTCAAGATGAGGAGGCTGCAGATACTAAAGGCTGGGAATTGCAGGAACTATCGATATTATTCCATGCTTTTACCGCCCTAAAAAAATCAAAATGTTGATATTCCAGCTCTTGCTTTTCTATTGAGCATTTATGAAATATATCCCCCAAGGCACAACGCGGCCTTTACCTGCCGCGTTGTTTGAGCGCTTTCCCAGCAGCTGCTGCCACGCTAAATATTACAAACTTGGAAAATCAGATGTTGCATCTCCTTTGCCTCCTCAGTGTTTAGCCATTAGCTCGTCCTGATATCTCCCTTTATTGGCACTATCTTTTAATTAGGGAGTGACAGGCATCTCGTCGGTGGGATCTCAGCGATCCTAGATCAGTGTTTCTTCATGAATGTTTTACCGGCGTTTTTTTTTTTGCGCGTGTCGGAAAGCTCAAGAAGAGACGGGAGGCGAACGAATGATTAAAGGCTTGGGAAACGAAAGAGGGAGAGGAATATAAAAAAAAAAAAGAGAAAAAAGTGCATTCGTGAAGATAATTATAAGGAAAGCAACATAACGAAGGCTCCCGGGATGCAAAGAGCAGCGTGGCGTTAAATGTGGTTGGTGTAAAGGAATTGAAGTCCACAGGTTGGGAATATTTGGGAGGCGAGCTGCCAGCAGCCATCCTCTGTCCAGGGAAGGTTGGCAGGATGGAGGTGGGGTCCCAGCAAGCTACTGGGTGGGCAAAAAGATAGCTGAAAGGCAGAGGTGTGATGCTCGTGGTGCAAGGAGCACGCTCTGCCCAAGATGTGGTATATTCATGAATATTTTTCTGAAGTGTTTGAGCTTGACGAGCAGCACTTAAACCTCATCTGTGCCCAATTCCGAGGAAGGACTTATTCCTCTCTTATTTTCAAGACTCCCCCTTGAACTGCTGAATTTTGTAGAGAAAACAGCTTCTCTGCCTCTCCTGGTGAAGCTTTTCTGGTTTGCAACCGATAAATATTCATCAGCCGAGAGAGGAGAACCAGCCAAGAAGGAAAGGCTGGGGCTGCAGCAGCCAAGGACCTTTGAACTGCTGCTCCAATATTGACTACTCATCAAAATAAAGATAATAATAGAGGTTTTCTGCTCCCAACAGCTTGCAAAGTCCCCTTGCC
>NW_009704397.1:120710-160623 GCF_000703405.1 Apaloderma vittatum
ATTCCTGCGGATGCTCCAAGGCTAAAGTGCCTCCATGTCCCTCAGCAAATTGCATAATTACCTCGATCTATTTTCCCCCCTCCCCACCTCGAGGTTTTGGGCATCTGCCTTCTTCCAAGGTGATGATCTCCAGGCAATTTTACAGCCTAAGAGGGCAGAGATAAAATATAACTCCATCATCCAAGCTGGGAGAGAAAGTGTCACGTCTAATGAAGCCTTGTTGATCCGGTTTCGAGTCGAAATGTTTTGCAGGTGCTCGTTGCCGAGAAGAGGACAGATAATGAATAAAACATGTTCGTAAATGTGACAAACTCCAATCTTACGGCCGGAGCCAGGGAATGATATGAAATATGAGTTGGAGCTCATCCGAAAAGCTCGTAACTAATCCAAGATGTTGCGCTGCGCAGTCTTGCCACGACGGGGTACGGGTCGAGCCAGGTTTATAAGGGTCCCGGGAAATAAAAAGGGGGCTGGAGTTATCTTTAAGAAGACAGCAGGATGTGACCCTTGGCCGCTGACAATATAATTCTGTGCGTTAAAGTGAGGGTTGTCTTCAGCCCTTTGCTCCAAAAAGCTGTTGTTTTCAAGCCCAAAAGGGGGGAGGAAAAAAAAACATTTTAGATGCTAAAATGCGCACGATAAAAAGCCTCCGGAGACCTTCGGGATTATTCACGCTCTGAGGTCAGCAGTGGCGATGGGCAGCCAACAAATAAAGGATCATTTCAGAAGCAGTGATTCTGTGGTATTTGTTCCTATGTGGTTCCCCCCTACACCCCACTGATGTACCTCGATTTGTGGCTGCTGAGTCGTGTCGAGCTTGGGCTTTCCACACCCTTTTTTGAGGATAAAGTCTTAATTTTCTATAGGAACTTGGCTTTTTTTTCCCCTACCAAGATTCTCTGGAGGATCTGGAAGCTAAAAGCTGAACTTAACCCACGTGGAAAAATGAAGAGTAAGACCAGTGGCTTTGGCACTGGGTGCGGTGGGGCTGTCTCCTCCCTGCCCCATGCACAGCCCTGGCTTGACTCCAGCCTGAGGAGGAACAGAAATAGCTTCAAATCCGTGCTCTGAACACCCGCCTGAGTCGATTAATTCTTTTCTGATCCATTTTCACTCTGCCTGCGCTTCCTTTTGCATCATTGCTCTTAATTAGGGTTCTAAATATTCCCCCAGAATACACCTACGCTTGGTCTAAATTAAGCCAAGAAAGGGTTAGCTACGTGCTCCAGGTCAGAGCTGAGTTCAGTTCCTACAGGTCGCTCTCTCTCTTTTTCAACCTGACCCCGTCCATACACATTGTCTTTGTGACCAGGGAAAAAAAAATTAAAAATTCAAAGCAATCGTATGTGCTATTGCGAATTAAAAATAGCTTAAATGCAGAGGTTTGGGAGAAAGGGGTTGATTCTGTAACACAAGGGACTGTGTCTCCAGCTGGTTCCAAACAGCCAACTCGTTCATCTTCCAATTAATCAGAGGGGTTTTTGCTAGTCTATGTTCAAGAGGATTCTCCCAGTTACGAACTACACGGCTGAGATCCCGAGAAAGCAGAGAGCTCTGCATCTCGGCTCGGCAAACGATGAGCTGCCACCCAGAGACAGCTCCTAAAGCTCCAGAGACAAAAAACAAAAAACGCTCAAAAAAAAAAAAAAAAAAGACACAATATTCCCAGGCCCTCACTTGCAAAAATCCTGCCAGATTTGCAACATCTTGCTTTATGAACATCCTGCAATGAACACTCTTGCTTTTTTTGCTTTTAACCTTTGCCCCCTGGCAGCTTGATTCCTCGGGAGATGCTCCTTCGGTTCTCCAGCCTTCCTCACCTTGCCAATCGTCTCATGATTTTCACGTTTAATGTTAAACATCTCCTGGGACCTGGCTCAGAGCATTTCAGCCTTGCAGGATCTCACCCCTGACCTCAGATATTGCTTTATACAAACCTAGGTCTCTACTCCCAACTCTTTTCCCTTCATTCCTGTCTGCAGATTCCCTCTATTCTTGAACCCAGAGGGCTTTACCCTGTCAAAACCATTATCTGGTGTCATTATAAAACGCAGCTGCTCAGTTTGGGTTTGGACCTGTTCCTCTTTTCAAGAGGAAAGAATGAAAGAGTGCACGAGCTTTCCAATCCACTTTTATTTGCCAGAAATACTTCGGCACCAAACACATGCTTTGCACAGGAGGTCACTGTCTGCATCGGTTTTGGCAAGGTGTTTTTTCCTAAAGAGTTAAAATCCTAGGGAAACCATAACGCTTTCTATCGCAGAGCATGCTGATTCCCATCCCGAGGTCAAATGTGTGCAAAACTGAATGTGCAGAAGGTCACGTAAAGCCATAACATCCCTTTGAAATCCTTGAAACAGGGTGATGCTCAGGGTGCTGTGCGAGGTTCTTCAAGGTAAAAAAGGCAGGGCAGGCAGGACTTTGCCTGCACAGGTGGATTTTTGGCAGTGGTGGATCCATTTAAGATCACAGTAGGCAGCTTGGATTGTCAGGTTTAGTTTGGATCTACCCTCGCTTTGCCCTTCTAATATTACAGGCTGCAAGCAGCTGGTTCCATCTTCCATCCATCCATCCATCCATCCATCCATCCACCCATCCATCCATCCATCTGTCCATCCATCCATCCATCCATCCATCCATCCATCCATCCATCCATCCATCTCAAAGCCCTTTCCCTTTTTGTTTTCTCAGGTGGTCTATTTTTGAAGATGATGGTAAGGAACGTTTCTCCTCAGGTGCAGTTAGAACCCCAGGAAATAGGAATTACACAAACAGATATATATATATATATAAATTAATTCATGGTGTGCACACACATGGCTATGTTTTATGGCTCATTTCCCAGGCCTTCTAGCCCAAAGACTAAAGCATGAGCCCTTAAAACACCAACTCAGCAGGCGTCTGGGGATTGGAATCATTAGAGCCCCAATTTTGAGAGTTTGGTAACTTCTGTAAGCAGGAGATGGAGCGGACAAAGCTTTGCACAAGCTGATGGAGTCGTAATCTCCCCTGCCAAGGTGAAACTACTGAAGACTCAGCTTCTAATCCCAAATACACGCAGGGAAAAACTTCTCACTGTATCCCTCTGCGTGGTCTGTGAGATCCTCAAGCCTGTTTAAAAGTGAGTTTGGTGGTGGCTCAGACAAGTTGACGAGCCATGAGCTGGCTGACTTCTTCCCTTACTTGTGCATCCTTCAGGACACGCCAACACCTCACATTCTGCTGAAATGGGATAATCCCATCCTTTGGGTCCCACCACGGAAGGGAAGAGATGATTATGAAGCAAGACAGGCTTTTTCCTTTGTTCTTTGTTGCAAATGTTGTTAATTTGGTTATTTCGGCAAGGTCCAAGGGTGAGGGATGAGTCAGGCAGAGCCTCATCACACTGAGCCCTTTCTGGTTTCTTACAGCAACTTGGCCTTGGCTTTCATAGGGGACTTGCCTTCAAAGAAATGAGTTAAAAACAGGGAGATCTTCAGGTTTTGCCAAAATCTCCACCGATGACAAGGCGAACTAACTTGCCTGGGAATAACTGTTTCTTAATGTTGCAGAATCAAGCGAGAACAGACTCTTTCGAGAAAAATTTCCCTTTCTCCCTGACATGCCAGGTCCTACAGCAGCTGCAGAAGATACAGAGGAGAAAGTGGTCACGGACAGGAATTAAGCAACTCTTCCAGAAGAATCAGGAAGGTGCTGATAGATAACAACAAAGACAAAGCACTTAGAAGTGGGTCAGGGCAAGAAGTAGCTTCTCTCGCCGGTAACAAATGTGTCTGGCCTGCTTCCCCGATGAGCTCATATATCTGACAATATCCTCACTTTAATGCTTTGCAGACCTCAGGTATATTATCATACCCCGAGCCTGAACCCTCCGGGGAAAACATATTGAGGAGGGAGGTGGGAAGCATCTCAGAGGTGGTGGGTTGCTCATGGCACCGAGAAAAGGATGCCTGCAGTGGTGGGACTGGTATGACCGTGGTGGTGGGACTGGGATGTCCGTGGCGGTGGGACTGGGATGCTCGTGGTAGTGGGATGGAGATCTCCATGGAGGTGGGACTGGGATGCCCATGATGGTGGAATTGCAACCCGCATGGTGATAGGATTGGGATGTCCATGGGGGTGGGATGGAAAGGCCCGAGGTGGTGGGATGGAGATGCCCACCGCGATGGGATGAGCGCAGCAGCCCATGAACCAAGAGGTGGCGCTGACAGACTGCCGTCCAGCAAAAATCAGATTATTGGCTCCTGCAGCAGGGGAAAGCAGGCACAGACCCAAGGCAGATGTATTTTTATCTCTTATCTCCATGCGCTCCGGCTGGACCAGGCATTCTCAGGCACTAATCTGGTCTCTGTCCTGCACCGAGTCCCTGAGGAGGCAGGGGAGCTGCTGGGGTTAGAAGCAACCCACGACATGTGGCACTCATCTTCCAGGGCTGAAGGCCACGGTCAAAGGCAGCTTTAATTAAATTAAATGGAGGGAACTGTCATTTTCAGGTAAAGAAAACACAATACGTTGCTGAACAGACTTGGGGGGGGAGGTTAAGAGAAGGTGAAAAATGTTTGTTGCGCAGGGGGAGTGAAGATTATTTCTTTGCCCATCTTGACCCATTTTTTGTTTCTCCTTTGGGGAGAGGCTTCCGGAGGCACAAAAGTTCTGAGCAAGCCTTTGACATCAGGAGTCATTTTTGGTCAGGCATGTTACGCAGCTCCTGGGGATTTCACAGCCCCGTCTGGGGCGCACTCGAAGAAAAAGAGCTTTTTTACCGAGAAAAACCAAAAAAATCTGCCCTAGGCACATCTGATAAGCAGGTGGCTGCAGGTAAAAACCAGCCCAGGGCTCTTTGTCTTCCTTTTCCTCAACATCTTCAAGCATTTCTGGTACTAGATAATGAGTCACTGGAAATCCCCGCTGGGTAGCGATGCTCTTCCTCCGGGGCTCTTCTTTCAAACACCATTTGATGCTCCTTTGAGCATCACACCACAGAGACCATACTTAGTCCTTCCGGTATCAAAATGCTCAATAGCTTGTGAAATAAGATGAGGAAAGGTAAAGAGGGCACCTATTTTAGGCAGCAAGTGCATGTACTGCTGATGGGCAGGTTTGCAGAGCGCTCATCTTCTTGAGAACATCACTCGCATCTCCACAGTTTGGATATTTATAGCTCCAGCTGTGTTTGCAATTAGGAATTGCTTACATCTTTCCCCAGAAGCCAACGTGGGAGAAAGTGGTGGATGTGTTTCACGTGGGCATCTGGACAGGGTTAAAAACCCCATGGGCTTCTCCAAGTCTGGAAGAGATCAGAGGCTGAGGTTGGAAACAGAAGGCTCAACACATGGCTCCAGATGGAGAAGGTAAAGCGTGGAGTCTCCTGCTTCCTTGGCTTGTGCATTGTCCTGGAAAAAAAACATGAAGGTGTGAGTATTTCCAGTAAAAGGTGTGCAGCTGCCCTGTTGAAATCAATTAGATCAAGCACCAGGGTCAACCAACAGGATCAAGCCATGTAAAACCATCAAAGAATCTTGTATTTTGATATTTGGGTCTTAACTGCCCCCCCGATGGGTAAAAGTTAAAGAGTCGAAGGCACATCTGGGTCAAAAACACCAGAAAAATGATCAAGAAGGGGAAACCCCTAACTAACATGTCTGTGTTGCAAATAGAAATGAGTACTCCTTGGCATTGAAGACCTTGGGGAACGTTGAAGCCGGCGAAAATAGAGGCTTGGAGAAAACAGGAGCAAATCCAGCTTGTGCGTGGAGCGGAAAAACCAATCTGCCAATTAAGGACCAATTAAGGTTCATCTTTCAGTATGTTCTCTCTGCCTCAGCAGCACTTGCATGCGCTTAACTATCAGCTCTTTGGTCAAGGACGTTGTCCCTTTCATCTAAGGATCTCAAAGCACTTGATGAAACTCCTCTGCCTTTCTCTGTGGTAGGTAAAGACCATAATGTTATTTTAATATCACGAACCTAATTTATAGGGATAAATTACAGTTGGAGAAAAAGAGCACATGGACCCATGTGGATAAAAATAAAAATCCATATTGCCCCATTATCTGGCATTGGTTAAGCTGCTGCTTGTATAAGTTTTTTTGCCTAATTTCTCTCCTTTTCTTTTTTTTTTTTTTGGTAATGAAATGCTATTTATTTATAGCTAAACGTCAACTTTGAAGCCAGAGCCAAGCATTTGGGGAGCTGCTCCGATAGGGCTCTTGAAAAGGAGAATTATGTCTGTTTCAGATGTTTTCAGAAGTTATTGTTTAAAGGCAGCGAGAACTATGACATTTCTCCCAACGAGCTCGCCCTCCCCTCGGCATTTCTAGGGGACACGGGCAAAGCAGATGTCTCCAGATCTAGGAGAAAAGTGGTGACAAGTGTGCGTGGGGCTGAGAAAGGCATCGGGGAGAGGATCAGATGAAAGAGGATTTTAGACAGGAAGCCTCAAAGGCCTAACGTTGGTGTAAAGTGCTCCCTGATGCCCCATGGGAATTTCACAGAATCACAGAATCACAGATTTGTTGAGGCTGGAAGAGACCTCTGAGATCATCAAGGCCATCCTGCTGCTCGCTAGGTTATGGGGCACGAACATGTGAGATGCTTGGAGGTGCCCAGAAGATACTTCACTACCTGCAAAAAGCCATCATTCAGTAGTCAAGAAGAAGCTGGACCCATTTTGCCATGTCCCGTGGTCCTCCTTTGGCAGACTTCAAGCTCATGAGCTTCATGCAAGCCAAAATAAAGTTCTCACCAGCCTGTGCCCCAAGGGGGGAGCATCATCATGAAGCCTTCTGGCCCTTTCAGAAGCCTTTTGTACTCAAGTTGGACACTTCCCTTTGCAACATTAAGTTTTCACCACTTCCTCCAGCTGATCAAGCAAACCTGACCTAGTAGAACGTGTCCCATGGCAAGAAGGTTGGACCTAGATGGTCTCTAAGGTCTTTTCCCACCCAAACCAGTCGCTGATTCTATGAAAACCCCAGAGTGACCACATGACATGGGACACCCAGGCCTTCAGGCTCTTTTTGGGAGCTGTTTCTCTCATGCGGTGACCTCCACGCATGTGAGGAGCAACAGGGAGGTTATTTCTGGCCACGTCTCACAGAATCACAGAACGTTAGGGGTTGGAAGGGACCTCAAAATAATAAGATCTTACGAAGGGACCATGGGAAGCCTTTGGCAAGGAACCGCCAGCTTTCGACAGAGAGAAACGCTCCCTTTTCCCGTGGCTCCTGCTTTGGTGTCGGAATGACATCACACCCTCCCGACGGGCGATAAGACAGAGGGTCTTTGATAACGTGGAGTCGGGGGGAGGCGGCGGAACGGGACCCTGGCCCACTGCCAAGGGTGATTACGAGCGGCACGTACCTTCTCCGAGCAATTCCTGGAGGGTGATATAACTTCCCTCCACTCCTCCTCGGCATGAGGAGCTGTAATGGGGACAAACCAGGGCTCTATCTCAGAGAACAGTGGGGATTTGAGGAAGAAGAAGGGGGGGAAGATGACTGGATGCATCCTCCCAGCTCTGTGCATGCACAGTTTGGACATTCTTAGCAGTAATGAGGAGGTTTGCTGCCTGTTTAGGAGCTCCCCATCCTTAACCTACTCCCCACTAACACCAAAAGTGAGATTTTTTCATACTTTTCCCCAAAGTTTTCAAAAAAAAAGCACCCCTTTGGCCAAATAAATCTTTGCAGAGGTATAGACAGATAGCCTGTAATGACACCACTGTCCTCCAACCTTGAGCCTGGTTCTGGAGATGGGCAATTCGGGCTCTCTGAACCTGCAAGACTGCTCAGGGAGAATGTAACTACTGCAGAAAACTGTGGCAAAGGGTGCCCTGTCCTGGGAACTTCCAGTTTTTTGGGTGGTTTCTGCATGATAACATCAGCCTCGGGACAAAATCGGTCTGGACAATTTGTGACATTTGATCTACTAACGTTTAACGCCCTGTACTCACCTTCCCATAAGCAGCCTTTAATTATTTGGGTTAAAGATAACACCTAAACATCCCTGGAGCAATTTCCTCCTGTCTGCCATTATCCCACATTTTTAGGGTTTGCTAAGAGCCTTCAAAAACCAACACAGGAGGAAAGCAGCATGCTGGGCGTGGGAGAAGTGCTTTGGTAGTGTTTTGAAAGTGAGGTTCCAAGGTTTTTGTCCTGGAACCACGATGCCACGTTGGGCAAGGGAGGAATAGAGGGGTTTGGTCCTGTTTGAAGTGCAAATCTCAGCTCGCCCTTCGCTCCGGAGCCGTTAGTGACGCGTCCGTAAGGCTCTAAGATCTCCAGTTGTCCCTCTAGAAATCTGAAAGCTATTAGCACGCTCGAGAAAGGGAGGTAAATGAAAATGTGTTTGCCAGTTTCGCCAGATGTGAGGCCGGTGTCGTGGACAGATTTTATTATTCTATAAATACCGGGGGCAGAAGGTTGTTATTAGCCCCTCGGTAATTAATACAACGTGTGATGGCCTCAGACATGGCCCACCACTTAATGTCCAATTAATAGCATGCTGCCCTCCTGAGCATGTGTTAAACTCCCCAGATGTTGCCCAAAGTTGGAAGAAATGTAGGGATCGGGGCAGAAGCATCCCCCAGAAGAAATCCTGAGCTCGGGAGACATCTGAAAGCAGATGATGTGAAATATTGCAGGACATCAAAGCCCGCCTGAGCGCATTTCTGCACATATTCGAGGCGCATACGAAGAATGCTGAGCGCAAATCCACCGCCCAGCTATCTGTGTGTCAAGTGAACAAATCCTAAATTTGCAGTTCCCTGCTGCATGCTAATAAGCTGCTTTCCTGCACTGTTAACATAGCAGAGAGCCCCAGAACATCTGCACATCCGAGGACACTGCCCCCCTCTGCGGAAAGTCCCTGCTCTTTGCAGCACAAGCTGTGAGAACTGCTAACACGTTGAAAAAGCAGGGGAAATGTTTTATTAACAGGTGTTCTTGTTCCTCTTCCAACAAGCCAGGAATCTCTGGAGCTTGGAATTTTGGAAAGATGCACCAGAAAGCATGGATGGATGGGATTTGCAAAGGCAGCCAAGGAGTTATTCGAGGTGGATGGCAGTGTGAAGGTGGATGGGGTGGTGCTAAGCCCCCGATGAACTGGGTTAATGCAGGGGTATGTGAAGGGAAAAAGCTCAGATATGCTATCTTGGAAAAATTAATAAATATCCTGCTCTGATGTGGGAAATCAGGAGCTTTAAGAACTGGCTTAGTGGACCATGATAAATTTATTATGTATTCGGCTTGCCTGCCATAACAAGGATATACCAGCACAGTGCCTCCTGTCTTATCGTATCCTATCATGGCCAAAAAGAATGATTTGAGGAAAACTAGGTGTTATTTTCTACTGCAGCATCCATCCATCTATTTCAGCCTGTGAGATCTGCTGGGTCCCAGCTGCGTTGCCAGTTCCCACGAGGAATCTGCTCCTCTGCTTTTATTAGCCTCTCTCATTCTGGCTTTGAGTGCAAATATGTCCTTAAAGCTGGTGGCTTGGAGCTTCGTCCTACCCACGTTATCCAAGCTTCTTGCCTAAGCAACCTCCTGTTTTTGGCGTGGCCTCCTCTGTGTGCAAAGATCATCTCGGGATGATTTAACATCAATTAAGAGCAAGGGAAGAGCATAAGGGGGGCTTCTAATGGTTTGTAGCGAAGAGGCTATAAAATCACTGGCCTTGAAGGCACAAACCCCATGACTTGCAGGTTGAGCACCCCACCGTGATGGCTTTTTGGCTCCAGCCTCCCGGAGCCGAGGTGGGAGAGGGACTAAATTGCGACGCAACTAGCTCGGGTGATTTATTTTTATTGCGTATGCGCAAAAGAGTCTTGGCACTTCGAGAAGAGGTCACTGCCAACTTCAGGCCAGCCAGGCTATACCCTGGTGGAAAATGAAACGGATGAGCAAGGACATTTTTCCCTAATAACTGAGCGAGAGATGCAAACGACACTCCTCGGACGTCCATCTCTAACTCCCTGACCTTTGAGCAGTCTGGCAGCCGGCCCCGGAGATGAGCAGAGGTGATAAAATCGCTTGCCAAGCCCTTGTTTCCCAGCTCCATCCGGATTATCCAGCAGCAAGCACTTGCACCCCTCTCCAAGGCCATGCAAGGGCCATTTCCAAAGCTTTCCCATGTTCTGCATTGAGGACAAGCTGGGTGACACCTCTGGGACAGGAACAAGGCAGGTGCCACCACCTCACCTACCCATAGCCTGGCGTGGAACCTGCTTAAAGCATCGTGTGCGATCCACGTGTTGAAGCATCTTTCCTGCCTCACTGGACACTCAGCTTTTCTGAAAAGAAAATTTGGGGGTGAAAGCTTTAGTTCTGAATCTAAAACCCCTAAAGCTCCTAAACTCATAAAGCTTATAAAAAGTCTGACAGAAGAGACCATCTGCATCATCAAGGGGTTGCAGAAGAGCATGCAGAAGAGGTCTTCACGTGCAAGGAGGAAAACATCCATGTCAGCTCTTTGGCACAATAATCTGAGATATCAACCCTCCCATTCCTGCCACGAGGGTCCTCCAGCAGTAGAACTTGCTCTCAGTGATGCCCCAATGCTTTCTTACCACTTCTTTACATCCCCTAAATGTTTTTTGGGTTTTTTTTAAGTTTTCATGTCCTAGGGTGGTTGCTACATCACTGAACTGAAGGAATAGTGCTGAAGGAAATCAGGATTTATCGATCTCAGCTGAGGAGCTCAAGCAAAAGGAGGAGTTTTCCAAGGATTTGGGGGAATACATGCTGTTTCTTGCTCTGCTTTTATGATGACAGGGGTTTAGTCCAGACCTGAGAGATGCTGCTCCAAGAGATAATTAACAGCCCGTTCACTCTCCAGCCTCCTCTTCTTGCGCAGACCTCTTGTCTCGCCCCACGGCCCATCTCGAGCAGCTTCAGGGCTTCACCACGGGGTTCTCATGGACCAGATGCCAGCGAGCACTTTCCCTTCTCTTCTTCTGGCAAGACTCCCCTGTCTATCAGGCTGAGAGCGGCATGAGGATGCTGCAAGCGGAGCAGAGCTCGGAGGAGGTCGGGATGCGGCGAGGTTATCTCTTTTAACAGGTTTCTCCCGTCCTTGGAACATATGTGCAGTAACACTTCTCTGGAAAATATGTGAGTGGGTGAGTTTGGACTCGGCTCTCTCTCCCAGATGGGACGTTCCACAGCCCACATCACAAAACCATCGCCCGCGGTTCGACGGAGCTGCCAGCACCCTCCCCATCCCTTCATCAGAGGCCCAGAAATGTCCATATAATGGCTCCTTTCTCCCCAAATCTCCTTCTTGCTCTCATTTGCTGAGCAAGAAACATGTTGGCAAAAGGGTTTGGCCTGAGTGAAGGTTAAAAAAAAAAAAGTAAGAAATGAGAGGGAAGAGCAAAGCATCAAAAGGAGAATGTGGAAGAGATGAGACTCGGAAGGTAGATGCTCAGAGCCCCATCAGTTACAACATCTCTAAGACAGGACTTTTGGCTCTTTGAAGCACCCAACCCGTGCTTTTTAGGGCTCTGAAGATGAAACCCATTAGCAGCTGCGAAGGAGGAAGGCTTTGCTACGACCGAAGTGACATCTGAATTCAAGAGCCCACAGCTGGGACGCATTTCGCCAGCTCCAGAGATCGTTCTGGTGTAAAGAGCTATTTCCCCACACACAACCGAGCGTAATTCTTAGGAAAAACCATCTGAGCCCTTGGCCTTAGCTCAAAACACATTAGGAAATCAAAAGCATTTATTTTATCCACTTTTTTTTTTCCCTCCTGAGCTTTGTTCAATACTATCCAGAACAAGCCGGGCTTAATAGACTTTGCTTTGTGACTGCAGACACCTTTCATAGCTTTGCTTTTTCATCACATGTGAACTTAGATATTCATCATCTGAAATCGGGTTAGCAACATGTTCTCCTTCCCTGCTCTTATATTTGCATTGTGTCCGCCGTTTCTTAATGAATTTAGCATGGCAGGGCTTATAAATCCTTACCTTAATTAACCGGTAGCATCCCATTTTACCATCAAAAAAAATTTTCCCAGTGTCATCAAGGCATTTAAAGTTTGCTGTGTTTGTAAGGTGTCCCAATTTGCGAAAATACAGCAGATTTTTAGGAGACTGGTGGGGTGCAGGAAGGATACTGTTCACCAGCTCTGACTGAACTTACAATTTTGGCAAAAAAAAAAAAAAGTCCAGACAAAACATCCTCCCTTTCATCATTTACCAAAAGGTTGTTTGAGTGCAGATTCGTTGGTTGGGGTTTGGGTTTTTTTCACTTTTCAAGGAGATTTTGGCCTTCAGAATGGAGCCAGCACAGCAGGGTTTACTCCTTTACCAAAAAATTCATCTTGAAGGCCAAAAAGAGCCATTTACCAAGTTGAGAAAATATTAATTTGGCGCATTGTGCCCGTTCTCTTCGCTTTGACCCTACCTGAACTTTACTTGGCTCCTCACTGCCGTAGTTTCATTCAAATTTCACAAATGAGAGAATTTTTTTATTATTTTTTTTTTACACTCATATTTAAGGTGTAAAAATTTGGCAGATTGATTTTGAACATCTCAGAGATGCAGCTCCCAGGAGTAAAACCACCGGCAACGTTAGGTACAACCAACTCATATTGACGCTCCTACAAGTGTCTCTTCCCAACTCTTCTCTAATTCCTAAAAAGCAGAATTGCCTTGATTTCCACGGATAAAGCACTATCCAATCCCTAACTGGGACCTGCAGGTCATAAATGCCATTGCCACTGGATTTTTCCCCCATAAACCAGTATCAGATGGTCAACCACGCAAGTGACCCAACCACGATGGGATTTTGTATGTTGGGTTGGTTTTTTTTCCACCTTTCCTGAAAATTATTCTTTTTTAACAAACTCGCTGCCGGGCAAAGGACAAATTTTCTTTGAATGTCAAAACAGGATGTTTTTGCCAATTTCGGGACATTCTAAAACCTTTCTTTTTTTTTTCTTTCTTTATTTTCTTTTTGAAACAGGAAGCTCGTTTGAAAGCCCTTTCCTGCAAATGGTTTCAGTTGTGAATAGATGCACTTTCCGACAAAGTTTTGGGTGTTTTGGGTTTTTTTGGTTAAAATAAACATGCTACAAGGAAAAAAAAATCCTCTGCTAGGTTACTTGGTGCTGAAAATGAACGGATTTTTTCTGGTAAAAAGTGTCCATAAATGGGTAATGTGTTAAGGTTGATGTATCGTGGCAGCTGGGTGGTGGGGATGGGGATGTTTTACACAGATGTTTGGAGACCAAGGTCATGGCAACTCATTGAATGACATGGTTCTATCTTGCCACCCAGACATCTCCTCTGTATCCCCAAAACCAGGCAGGTGGCACCTCTTTTTTGGGTGTAAGGCTGGTACAGGAGGGAATGGAGGTGGTGGTGGAGGATGGAGAAGCTCCAGCGAAACGCGGCGGCGGTTCCGAGCGCTCAATTCTCAATGAGGAACCGAAAAAATATTTGCAAGTCAAAGTCTTTCCCCTTCTCTTTGCACATGAGGGACCAAGGGGGCTGGGGTGGGTTCATGCCAAATTTCTCACCTGGAGAACATTGACCTAGGTGTATTGATGAAGCTGCAGATGGGAAGCTTTTCCAAAGAGCTCTCCTCCTTTATTAACCTCACTCTGACTCCCTCTTCATACAGAAAAGGGCAAAATAATCGGGTGTACACATTGGCACAGATATTCCAAGCCATTTGTCTTTTATTTGCTTGAAGATGGGACCGATGCACGCTGGCCTGGCTTCGAAACATCACCACCTTGCTTGGCCCTCATCTGGTCTTCAGGAAGATGAGCACCCAGCTTTCCAGCCACCAAAAAGAGCAGATGTTTGGTTGACAGGTCTCCTCCAGAGGCTGCTAAATATGGCCTGTGGGCATTGCATCTGCAAAGCTACGGGAAGCCTTCGTGTGATCCCAGCTCTGCCGAAGCTCAGCATCACCCACCGACCACACGTGAGCCCGTATGGGGCGACTGGACCCCAAACCAGATAAGAGTGGGGGAGATAAATTCCCCATCGAGCCTGTTTTCTGCATTGTTGGGTGGTCTGATAGTTCTGGGATTCATACGACATTTGCGCACACACCGCTTTGCGTTCATCTCCTTGATTTTCACCAGGCTTTTGTGATGACTTGTAAGAGAAGTCGATGTCAGAAGGAATGCAAATGAAATATTCATTCCTTCTGTTAAGGAAATTCGGAGAAAGGCAGGAAGAAGGAACCAAATGTGAAATCAAGACGGGAAGATGCGTCCTGCTCAGGTTTATTTGAGTTTTAGCAAAGGCAGAACATCATGACGTGAAATACGTCTTGATTTTCTCTCCTACAGCCCAAAGCAGCAGGACTTTGGTGGTGGAAACCATGTTCACCTTCATCTGCTCGCCCAGGACAGTGCGGTTGCTGAGTGGCACCGCCTGGATGAATTAATGCTCCGGCTCTCCCCAGCAGAAATGTTCTACAGGAGTGCAAAGCACTAATAAAACTGTTCCCCAGATGGGATTTTCAGACTCCTTTTTCCTTGTCTTTCATCTAATTTGATTAACTTAGCTCATTTCCTCTTCTCCCTGTGATCTCGCTTATGAGATGTGCAATCACAGGTTTTTATTGCAGCCTGATTAGGATCAGTAAATGACAGGAGGGAGCTTTGCAAGCACGACCTCAGCCCGGCTCGGCTGCTTCCGTGTCCTCTGGGTCCCCCAAGTTTCGTCTCTGTACCCTATCGTGGGGACATGAGGTGGCCCAAGGGAGCAGGATAAAGCTGGTGGCTCTTGGACCACTCGAGGAACATCTCAGGACCATGAGGTCACACCACAAGACCTGTTGTCCTCATATTTCATGGATAACCCAGCAATACATTGGGTAGACCCCAAATTTTCTACTCTGGCCCTGGTTTTAGGGGGGGACCAGCTTTGCTCCGCTCGGTGTGGAGCATCGCCTGATGTGCAGAGGATGGGAATCAGGGGCTTGTGCTCCCAGCCTTGTTATCTGCTCTGACCTTAGTGTTTAAACAATGTTAAGCCTTCAAAAAATAAATACGCTGCGAGAGTTTGGCTTTATTCAGCTCGCTGCCTGGCAGCCGTCCTAAAACATCCAGGAGTCCTCGCAGAACTATTTAGCATAATATTTGACACTTCTATCACTTCTTTCATCCCGAAGTGCTCCTCAAAGCCGAGACCACCGGTGGAGCCGAACTTCTGGGGGGGGCTTTCCCTAAAGATCAAATCCCACAGCGTCCTGACCACCCCCTTGCAGCCTCCATCCTCCCAAAATCAGGAGAGCTCAGTATGTTGCACATCCATGAGGACGATGCTATATCAAAGAGGTTGGGGAGCACCAGGAAGACATCCTGCTTTTGGAAAAGGGGGTGCCTTTGGAAAAAACACGTCCCCAAAATGCATGTATAAAAAGCAGGACATTTAATTAATAGCATGGGGCTGTTAATAATACCTTCAGAGCCACTTTGGGTCCAGATAGAAAGATACTTTCTGGGCTTTGGGATCAGTTTTACTGGTCAAAGAGTTCCCAAGCCACCAGTCTGTCACAGGGCAGGGATGCACGGATAGAATAAGAGCAGCTTCTCGCCAGACACCTCCCAATGACAAATTAACTTTGGGCTTGCTTGGCATTTTCCATCCATGTGCCCTTGGCCAAGCACTTAAACTCCCGTTTCCCCCGCAGCGTAGGTGAGATGGAGAAGCTCACTCTGTTTTTGCCAAGCTTAGATCTCCCCGTAAAGCCATTTATAGACAAGCAGATAACGTTGTGGATAAAAAAACCCACTCCAGTCTCCCTAATTAAACCCGACACTCCACAAACACTGGTATGAAAAACCTCCCGCTCAGCATCAGGTCGCGGCAGCTGCACAAAGAGGGTTCAGTGCGAAAGGCCCCGTTCAGATGTTGCACTTGGACTCGATCCTTCCAGCTCGGCGAGATTTTAATCGACTGTTTTCCTTAAAATCGCCACAAAGAGGCGATTGGCCCCCAACTCTTTGCTCTTGGTGCCAGCCTGCGGGAAAATATTTGCCGAGGAGCATGAAAGGTGGGGAAAAAATGTTTTTGAGGCCAGCGAGAGCTGTTGTGCTGGTGATGAAAGAGGATGCTTCGGAGCATCGTGTTTCCAGGCAGGCTCTGGAGAAGTATCTTTGCAATTCAAGGCAGGTTTGCCAGGAAAAATTAAGCAAGTTTGGGGAAAAAAAAGAATCTGGAGCTTGCTGTGCAACCTCTCTTCTGGACAGCCCTGAAAACCAGGGGGATTTTCTTTAAGTTGAGGTGCAACTCAAAATCTGGCTCTACCTCATCTGGGCTTTGCTGGCTGGGTGGTAGGAGATGGAGCAGGATCCAGGTGGAGCTGGAAAGTTCATTAGAGAAGGATGGGCACCTCCCTGCTAACGAGGCACAGAGCGTCAGGGAGCTGCCTGCACAGCCCGGGCTGAAGTTAGAGGGAAGGCAATTATATAATTAGTGGCTAATGAAAGGCAATTGAAATGGATCAACCGTGCTTGGAAAAACCAAATGCGGAGTTTCTAAGGAGACCAAATTGTCGTGCTCTTGGCTGGAGAGATGGCTGAGGAGGAGAGAGGGAGGAGGCAGACCCCTGCCAAGCCAAGCCAGGGAGGACGATGTCTTTTCTGCCTCAGGCTCCCTGACTTTGAACCACCTTGGAGCCATCCCACACGGACTCATGTACCCCAAACTCCTTTAAAACGAGGCAGCGGCTTCTTACAGGCTGCTCAAAAAAGGGCAAGGACAAATGGCCTTTGCCGTCCCTGTACCCCACCACCAATTCCTTCTCCCCTGCAGCATTTTCCAATCACGTCTCCTAGTCCTTGGGCAGAGCTACAAAATGATGTTTAATGTGTCTGGCTGGGATTGAGGTTATTAGCTTGTCTGGGGGCACAGGGGTGCTGGTTGTGTTTCGAACGCTGGCGCTGCTTCCATCCAAGGCTGTGGAAGCAAGTCAGCGGGAAGCCAGAAGACAGGGCATAGAATCATTTATTTGTTTGTTTTATTTAGTAAATGCATTTAATCCTTAAGCCTAAACTGACCTCTTGCATGAATAGATGCCCTCTTGGGGGAAAAGCTGGAGAGACGGCGAGGCTACGCATCCCACTCAAACCACAGCAACACCCGCTCGCCTGCATCCCTCGGGAAAGGGCAGGGTACCACATCCTTGGCACGGTGGGTTATCCACCTCCAGCACACAGCCAAGAGGCAAAAAGTTGTAAATGTGTCCAAGCCGGGTGCATCAGAGCTGTATTTCCTCAGAGATGTGAAAAAGCAGCTTGAACCCTAAAGCTTGGAGATATCCTGTGGGCTTTAGGTGCCCGTTGGGGATGTCCCATCTCCGTTCCCAAGTGAAGAACGAGTTCTCGCGGTTTCTCCCCCTCCTCGAGGAGTCTTGTCGGGCTGATAACAGCCCCGGAAACCCATCAGAGACACCCGGCCCTGGGCCCTCTGCCTCTCGTCAAAATTACCTGCCAAAGGAGGCTCCGCTCCAGCCCTGCACCTTGTCAGCTTTTACGGTTATAGGAAACAGCTGCTCGAGGCAGGGGGGCCGGCAAAGCAGAAGTGAAAGGGGCTGGAGGAGAGGGAGAAGCAGCCATTCATAATTTTTCCTCCTCGCCAAGGCTCCAGAGCAACACAGGAGTGGAGAGAAAGCACCCAGAAAAAGCCCACCGGTGGTGATGCTGAGGATGCTCGGGTCCCTCCTGAGCTGGCTCTCGGGAGTTTCTCTTTCTCCTAAGTAAGTCTTGGTTCTGATGCTGGTTCCTGAGAGCATCACAGCCCAAGCTTTAGGTCGTGCCCAGGAGACAAGCTCAAATTTTCATCCCAAATAACCGCCCAAACTGCTCAAATCACTGCTCTGCACAGACCACACATCTCCAAGGGGGACTGGTCCCGTGGAGAAGCTTGTCCTCTAGGTGCGACAAGCCGTGCAACACCCCAAATTTTCAGCTTTCCTTGCAGGATTTCCACTCTCCTTAGCGCTGGGAACAGGATGGGGGGGGTGTGAGGATTTACACGTGTGCCCAGGATGGATTTCTGGGAAGTGCAGCATCGTCAAGGAACCGGCTCCGTAATTGGGTTAGCTACGCTCATTTTCAGGAACAGGTTGCTGCTAATGAGTTTTAATTAAAACCATCTTCATGGTGTCAGCAAGTTGAAATCAAGGGCAGCTATTAATATCAGCAGTAATTATCCCCGCCGGATCAGCAGGCAGGCAGCGGGTAGGACCGGCTGTCCACTGGTATTTTAATTTTGGGGCAAATAAAGGAAAATTTGCCAAGTCAAATGGCTTGAGACCATCTCGGACTCCCCCACGCAAAACCCACGGTCGACTCAGCTGTTTCCAACAACTCAGATGCTTTCTCACTCTCCCATCTTCCAAGCTTTCTCCAGGCTAATTTTAGCAAGCAGCCCCACCAGAAAGTTTCTCCAGGGCTTAATCCCACTCATGGTAAGGAAAAGGAAGTTTTCCTGCTGCGGAGTCACTCTCTGCTGGATTTTTTGCCATGAAAATGCAAGTTTTGGGCCCTCTGAACCTCTGGAAGAGATTTTCCCCTTCTCTTTCCCAGCCCTGGCTCTGTCCCGAGATTTCACAGCTCATTGCAGCCACGCTTTGAGTACATCTTGAGTGGTTTAAAAACTGGCTCTTTCATGCTCTCTCCAGCTTTTAAAGATGGGTTTCGGATGCACCAATGCTGCAGCATTAAAGGGGATCATCCACGGGTGCTGCTGAGCATCACTGGGTGCAGGAGAGGATTGAGCCGACGGGAATAAAACCCTGATCTGGCTGCTTGGTTGTCACAGAGCTGCCTCAATTCACTTTCACAGGGGCCAAATGTATTTTGTGCACGGGAAAAAGCCTCAGCCTCTATCCTTGCAGTTCTGACAGCTGGGTCGGGTTCATGGGTTCCTCAAATAGTAGATTTAATTCACTGAGAGGAAAAAAAAATGTCAGTTTAATCCATCCGTGGAAGACAAATGCTGAGTTGCAGGGGCTGGTTTTGTCCATACCCTTTCCCTAATACAAGAAGTGAAACATTGTGCTTCTTTTCCTTTTTGCCTCCCTCCAAAACCAGGACTCAAGCCCAATCCTTTTTCTCTCCTTCTTGTGACCGGTCTGGAGAAGGTTTCCAGCCTCCTCATGGCCAGGGAATGCTGCTTTCATCACATCGGGTCTCAGCTCTGCACCGAGGACAGGCTGAGGACAGGAATTAAAAGCAGCTCAAAGATTTGTCTTCTCGTTGAAGAACTGTCCCCTAAGGAATCGCAAACGCACAAATTCTGCGTGGGCACGTGCATCACTCGTCCACCAGGCGTCCGTGGGGAATAAGTGAATTTTTTCAAACATCTCCAATCCGTCTTGCTTCCCTCGCACGAGAAGACCCCACATTACTTTTAAACAAAAGGAAAAACCTGTTGGTGCGGGATGAAAAAACCTGGATGGCTCCAGAGAGGGCACAGGGAGTGAGTTTTGTCCTTAAGATCCCAACCTGCAGCGAAAGTTTGGCTTTTCCTGATCCCTAAAAAAAGGGATTGGAAGCAGATGTTGGAGGCAGCAGCTCATCACATGGGGATGGGGCACGATGAGACACCCCCTCCCCATTAGCAACCCCGGGGCTCCCCCCATCCCGGGTGATGCGCTCGGCAGACAGACTCCTAACCCAAACCAGATGGGAAGGGACAGGAGTTTTGGGGCTTTTTTTTCAAGGTTCTGGCGAGATAAAGTGATTAAAATAGATCATCTGCAGAAAGAACTTCCTCAGGGAGAGAGAGATAAAATCTGGGAGGATGCCCCGCTCACTGGTAATGGGAGTTTTGCCGCATCTCCTTCACAGGGATGCTCTGCCCAAAAAACATACAGGGATGTCAAACGTCTGGAAGGCAGGATTTTATGTTTTTTCCCATCCTAGGAAACAGAGTTAATCCATTCTCCTTAATCCATTCTCCTTAATCCATTCTCCTTCCCAAGACCCAACTCATGGCAGGTTTGATGGTCCCCAGGTCTCAATTTCTCCCCTCGCCTGGATCAAGGTGGGAAGGCGACATCTTCTTCCCTGCCCACTACAGGGCTTGGATTTCACCCAGGAAAAAAGCTTAACAAGTCCTGGCTCCTCGAAAATTTGGTGGTTTTTGGGGCTGGCATGGGAGAAAGTGCCCGTGTGAACTCGATGCCTCTATTCGGACACACCAAGATGGATTTTGAGGTTTCCATGGGTGTGGTATCGCCGTGCAAGTCACTGAGCCTTCAAAAAGCAGGGCAAAATTTCCATTTTTTTACCTTTTAGTCCAGAAAAAGCAGAGGGAATAGGCTGGGTATGTCATTGCCACGGCTGAGCTCCACCTACAGCACAGATTTCAGGGGAGTCTGGGGAAAAAGCTGTAAATTCTTTTTGCAGCGTTGCGTGATGCGGGGGATGGCAACGCATTGAAAATTCAGTCTTTGTGGGTTTTTTTTTTGCTGACATTGTCCCTGGGGAAAAAAAAAAGGAAAAAAAGCTCTTTTCTTCTGTCTTCACTAAGCTGGGACTCTGCACGCGCAAATTCCTCCTTCTCCCTTTCCAAACCAGCCTTGGAAAAGAATAGAATCGTTGAATTAGCCAAGTTAATCAGGTGAGCTACTGACACACCTCATTTATCTTTCTTTCGAGGCTGAGCCCACGAGACGCAAAAAAATGGGATTAAGCACAGCGATAAACAAAAGATCCCAGACGGCCAAGAGATTTGTGGATTTTCCCCTGATCTGAACTCTAGGCTGGATGGCCCAACATTTGTTTTTTATTTTTGAATAATAGGAAATGACGGAATTTGGGGGGGGGTGTGTTTTTTTCAGCCACGCTTTAGTGACTGATTCATATAACCTAAAGGAGAGGGGAAGAAGGTCCCGTAAGGTGCTGGCCAGTGGAATCCACTTTTCTTTGTTGGATTTGGGACCTCAAAGGTGGGTCTTCTCCACCCGTTTAACACCGAGGGGTTGCAGCTCCCACCTCCAGATGCTTCCCTGCCTGGCTCTCCCTGGCCAGAGACGGACCAGGAGCTCGCTTTTGGGTTATGCAGAGTGCAAGGACTGGGATGAAAACACTCCTGAAGCTTTCACAGCCCTCCTGCAGGCACCCTCGGCCACCTCCATCCATCACCCTGGATCCAGTAGATGATCCATCACTTGCAGGAGCCCTCTCTGCCCGCATCCTCCTGATGCCTTGCAGACACGCAGCTAAATCCCCCTCCCTCCCCCTCCCCAAGCCTTGCCTCCAGTAGAAATCGCATTTTCTGCTTTAAAAAATGTATATATATATCTTTTCCTTGCAAACATTCCCACCACCCACCTCTATTTCATGTTCCTCAGGGGATTTGGGGTGCTAGGGAGCTGCTGCTTAAGCAGCAAAACAGGGATGCTCCACATCTGGGGGATGTCACGGCGAATGGAAACACATCCCTCGACCTTTTTGGCCATGCTTCTGGTTCGGGGATAAGTGGAAGTCCTTGGCTGGGATTAGAAGGAACAGAAAGATAGCAATGAGGGGGGGTTTCAAAGCCCTTGAGCAAAGTGAAAATTTTCTAGCAGCTTTCTCCTTTCACGTTTGGCTTTTCTTCCCGGAATGAAATACGGTCTTTCGTCTGGAATTTCCTGAGGGGAGCGCAGAAACACATAGTCATGGTTTGACAAATTGTCAGTGATCTCTTCAGGTCCGTGTTTTTAAGGAAAACTGTGGTTTGGAAAAAGAAAGAAAGGAAGAAAGGAAGAAAGCAAGAAAGGAAGAAAGGAAGAAAGGAAGAAAGGAAGAAAGGAAGAATGGAAGAATGGAAGAAAGAAAGGAAGAAAGAAAGGAAGAAAGGAAGGAAGGAAGGAAGAAAGAAAGAAAGAGAGAAAGGAAGAAAGAAAGAAAGAAAGAAAGAAAGAAAGAAAGAAAGAAAGAAAAGAAAGAAAGAAATGCAACCAGCATCTTTCTACGCAAACTCTTGGAAGAGCTGCAGCTTTATTCCTAAGGCTCCTAAACCAGCATAGTTTGCAAACATTGGATCTAAGGAGTGTATCTTTACAAGGTTGGCGTTTTTCTTATAATTTAACAGAAAACAACCTGGAAGGACAGAGCCCAGTGCTGGGTGGAGAAAACTGCTTTTTTTTGCTGCTCCCTTGCCCTTCCACCCACCTGCAAAAGACACGTGCTAACACGTTCATTGAAATTTAACCACTTGGGTCACCTGAAAATAGCTCCCAAAGCTCCTACAAGCCAAGAGAGCTGGGGCGTTCCTTTTCATTTTCCTTTCATCTTTTGGGGTCTGGGTTTCATGCTTCCAAAGGCGCTCCCCAAAGCATCCCAAAGCCGGGCTGGAGGCAGGAGGAAGAGAACGAGGTGGCCTTCTGACCCCAACCCAGCAGCAGAGGAGGCATCTCCAACCCTCCAACCACTAGATGGTGCCAAGAGAAAGAATGTGGGAGGAACTGGGGGGTGGAAAGTGAAGTGGGGGAGTGGGGGGAACCAAATTCCCTGGGGATGGGGGATGTTGAGCATCATTGCCAAAGCTGGAATCCTAAAAGACTCAGGAAGATCATACGGTGGCGTCGGCCAATCTTCTGTTTGCAGAGCCTTTTGGAGCCAGCCTACGACTGTTATTCCTGCCTTGCACCCAGCAATCCTCTTGGCCAGCAGTTCCTGCTGTCTTCCCATTCCTGTTCCATCTGTGATCTCCTGCTAAAATACACCCATAACTATTCTGAAATCAGCTCCCCAGGCTGTTGCTCATCTTGTCCACGCTCGTAATCGAAGCCCAACCTCTGCTCAGCGTCTCCCACGCAGTAATAAAGATCAAGGAATAATGCTTTGACACAGGTAGGATGAAGAGATGGGATCCACATAACAACACATGGTGCTTTCCTGGGGAAACTGAGGCATAGAAGGGTTTGGCTGTACTGGAAACCTGTGGCACAGCTGACAGCTGGATGTAAATGAGCCAAGAGCCTATTAGCCACATGTTTTCATCCTAATAGGTGGGAAAAAGATTGCTTGCTGCTGGGGCATGTCCCAGGACATGCTTGCAGTCAGTAAACAGAGTCAGAAACATGGCCCAGGGATGTGTCTCTAGGCCTCTTTCCATCCCTCTCTATCCTCTTTAGCAGTGCTGAGCTTTGCTTTCTCCACCCTGGATCATCCTGGCTGGAAAATGGGTGTGAAAACAGCACTGGGCTGGATTCTCCATCCGCAGCATCCCCAGATACTCTTTCTTCTCATTTTTTTTACTTCCCTTACCCTGCAACCAGTTCCCTGAGAAGAAACCACTTGAACTTGCTCACCAAGCCAAAATGAAACCTGCCTGAGAAGCTCTTTTGGGTCAAGGCAAAACATCCATCTACCACGGCTCCCACCCTCAGCACCTAGGAGCTTCCTTTTGCAATAAAATTATTTTTTTTTCAAAAAAAAAAAAAGAGCAGATTGAGATTGGAGCCAAAATTCAGGGAGAAAACCCTCTCTGCTAATAAGCTGCTGCCTCCCGGGGAGCCAGCTGTGGCTTGTAGGCCCCGTCACGGCTGTCTGCGCTCTGTTAGTGTTAGTGTTACGTTACAAATCCCCTTTCCATGCGGAGGTCCCGGGGGGGTCATAAAGCAGGGAAGGAGGGGGGGAGGTCAGGACCCTGCCAATAAACAGGACCCTTGGCCCCCACCGTGGCCTCCCCGCAGCGGCTGGATGGGATTTACCTGCTTGTGTGCAGGCTTGGTGCTCCAGATCCTGGCTCCGAGATGGTCATCCCTCATGCTCATGGTCATCCTCCATCCCCATGATCATCCTCCATCCTCATGATCCTCCTGCATCCCCGTGTTTGTTCTCCATCCCCATGTTCACTCTCCTTCTCCATATTCATCCTCCATTCCCATGTTCATCCTCCATACTCATGATCATCTTCCATCTTCATGATCATCCTCCATCCCCATGTTCATCCTCCATCCCCATATTCATCCTTCATCCTCATGGTCATCTTCCATCCTCATGATTATCCTCCATCCCTGTCTTCATCCTCCATCCCCATGATCATCCTCCATCCCTGTCTTCATCCTCCATCCCCATGATCATCCTCCATCCTTCTGATCATCGTCTATCCCCATATTCATCATCCAACCCCACGTTCATCATTCATCTCCATGATCATCATCCATTCCCGTCCAGCCAGGACACATAAATTCCCTTGGAATTGCTGAGATGAAGCTTTTAAAAATCAGTATAAGCAGGAACTGTTGGGGTTTTCCCCATAAATATTGGTGGTGGCAACCTTCAGCCAAGTATTTTTTTCTGTTGCATATTTCCTAAACATCTTGGTAGTTGTTTGTAGGACTGTAGTGCAAAAATACCTTAAAATAAATTCAGGTGTGGATGGAAAGTTGAGGCTGATGCTCCGGGTTGGCTCCTTGTGTGCCCTGGGTAGGTAATTGCAGAAAGGGGGAAGATGAAAGAAAAAAAGGGATTTTTCCACTCTGAGGATAGAAATAAAACACTGCAATAAATCACCAATATTATGAAGACCACATAGTTCAAAGCATTGAGGTTCCTGGATGGTTCAAGAGCTTGAACCGCACTCAGATGAGGTTGAGGGGACCTGAGCTCCACAGGCAGCAAAGGTCTCATAAAAAATCCCACCAGTGGGCACCACGGGAGGGTTGCAGGGCTGGAAGTGGCAGCTCGTTGCCCAAGTCTGAGCAACTTTCATTGATGCCTCTGAAAAGCCCAGGCTCAAAGAGCAGTTTTGCTGCCCACGGCTTGAAAGATGGGCCTCCTGCACCTGACTCACTCTCACTCGCGTCGAAACCACCTTGCAGGTAGCTTGCTACTGGTGAAAAAAAAAAAAGAGAAAAAAGAGAAAGAAAGGCAAAAAAGAGAGGAAAAGACCTCAGCTGGATGAAGCTGCTCAGCTTGAGCTGGAGATAGGACTGCTCTGAGTTCCTGCATAGGAGCAAACTTTTAATAGCCAAAAAAATCTGGTTAAATTCAGTATTTCTGCCATTGCAAAGAGAAAGTGGTGCAGCTGGTGAATCTGCACTTTGAGAAGTCAGCAAGGGACGCACATCTCTGGTCCCATCATGGTGAAAGCAGAGGAGGCTCTCGAGTAGGACGAGCCACCTTAGTTGCATCTCTCTGAGGAGCAAACACCGTAGATGCGGCAAAAAGATTTCTACGAGGCCTCCTCTGGCACTGAGATCCTCGGTGTTACCATGAGCACCCTGAAACCACCCCGAAGCAAACAGCGTGGTGACTCAGAGCGATGTGCGATATCGGTTTCGGGTAGATGTGAAAAGAGGCTCCCCGTCTCGTTTCTGCTCGCCGGTCGGGTTGGTAACAGCTCCGCGTTGAAAGGCAGGAGGGTGGTTTGGTTGTTGTTTGGGGTTTGTATCTGTCTTTTTTTTTCTTCTTATTTTTGTGTTTCATGTTGTTTGGAAGACGCTTCGCCTGGCAGCTGAGCGAGGGCGGAGAGCAAGAGAACCTCACAACAGGCAAAACAAAATAAATAGGTGCAGAGAGCTAAGAACCCACCAATATGGTTGGGTTTGAGCTCCTACTCTGGCTCTTGAGCAATGGAGGAACCTGGGGGACAACTCAACTGAAGAAGAAAATGTCTTTATGGTTGGGTTTGAGCTCCTAGTCCAGCTCTTGAGCAACGGAGAAACCTGAGGGACAACTCAGCTGGAGCAGAAAATGTCTTTATGGTTGAGTTTGAGCTCCTACTCCAGCTCTTGAGCAATGGAGAAACTCGGGGGACAACTCACCTGGAGCAGAAAATGTCTTTAGGGTTGGTTTTGAGCTCCTGCTCTGGCTCTTGAGCAATGGAGGAACCTGGGGGACAACTCAGCTGGAGCAGAAAACGGCTTTACGGGCTTCAAGTCCTTCCTCCCAATTGTATTTGCCAACAAGATGGAGCAAAAAGTCACAACAGGCTTTGCAAGGGTGAAAAAAAAAACCTGGTTAAGAGAATTGGGGAAACTGAGGCACAGCGTCAAGATGTGACTTGCTGGCACGGATTGGGTCAATCATGTCCAGCTGCAATATTTCACATTTATTTGAGGATTTTGGAGTTGTCTTGCTGGTTTTGGAGGAATAAATCAGGGGCTGGTACCAAATCAGTATGAAAACAGTCTCGTGTCCAGGGAAACTTTGACTTGACAATGAGTCAGGGGAGGAAAAGGTCAAGTTCATCTCCAAAAAATGCAACCCCTTGTCTGTTTTGACAAAGTCCCCCTTTTCTGAAGGCAGCTGGTTATTTTCCCATGCAAAGTTATATTTTGCCCCTGAAAAAGAGGAGCCGCCTTGCCCATCCAAGTCTCCCAATAAAGGCTGGATAAATAAATAATAAAGAATATATTCAATAAAAAACGTATATAGGCAGCCTCAGTGAGTCCCTGTCTGCCCCTGGGTCAAATGGAGAGGTCTGCCCAGGAACATCAGCAACTCCAGATGAACATAAATTCTCTCCTCCTCACACACTTTCCCTCCCAAATCAGGCTTTTCTTTCTAAACCAGAAACCCCCAGGATCAGAAATATTCCTATTTTCCAGCTTTCTTTTGATGGGAAAGTTGGAAAGCAAGCAGCCAACTCCAGCGACGATTTGCATTTAGCAAAATCCCCATTCTCCACGGATATATTAATTTATTTATTTTTTTGGATTAGCCACGAGACCTTCCCTCCTCCATAAGAAAACACTTTAAAGTCCTCAGGAAAAAAAAAAAAGAAAAAAAGCGCAATCTGGGCTCGATTCAACCCAAATACAGATAAAAAAGCAAAGAGCCTTCACTTTTCTCAGCCTGTTTTGCTCAGGGGTGAAGGGCTGGAGCATCCTGGAGATGGAGGACATCGTCTTCATCCCCTCCTTTCCCTTCTTCACGTTGAAAAGTGGTTTATTAATGAAGCCTGGAGTAATTATATCCCCTCCTCATGCTACTGTTACCTTCACCAAGCTCTAATTGAATGGGGTTAGTGCTTTTGATCCCCGTTTTCCCTTCGGCTCCATCCCCCTTCCCCAGCCCCAAATTTCCTCTTCCCCGCCTCGTAAAAGGATTTTCTCCCCGACCATTTTACTGATGGGGTCAGGACCTTTCCCTTTTTTTTTTTTCTTTTTTTTTTTCCTTTTTTTTTTGCTCAATCCTTTTATTGCCCCCCGGGGAGTGAGGCTTTCCATCTGGGGAGGCGTGTAACGCAATCCAAAAATAACAGCGCGGCCGGAGGGATGGAGCCCAACGGTAAAACCTCAAACACCCGCTCCGTGGTGAGGGACCATGACTGAAAGGAAGATTTTTTTTACGTGTATTTGTCTATTTATCCCAAAGACACCATTTCCATGGGAATATGTAATTAGAGAGACACTCAGTGTCTAAAAAAATGAAATAGGTGAGGGTGGGAGCATCTTAAGCTTTGTCTCCATGGAGATCTTGGCAACATCTGGATCTGAGCTCTTCTACCCCCCCAAAAAAGGTGGATGTGGGCCAGATGTGCACCCCTCTGGATGCACCCTGAGCTGGGCAGCATTTTCCTTGTTAAAAAAAAAAATAATAATTAAAAAAAAAGAGGTAAAACCAAAAGCTCTTTCTTGCTTTTATTTCACCCTGTGGTCTATATGGCGGAGCCCAGATGTGTAGGTAGATGCTGATAATCCACCTGATAACCCAGGGAAACTCAGTCAGAGCACTTTTAAATAGCATTTTCCTATTTTTTTGCAGTTTTTCCCTTTTTTTTCCTTTTTTATACTTTCATTAAACCTTCCCTTTTGACATCCCACCTGCATCGGGAGAGCATTTTTGAGGCTGATAATGCAGTATTCAAAAAATACTCTAAGTGTGGGCTATAGGTCTCTCTTTTTCCCATTCTCCCCTTTGTTAAAAATGATGGCAGGCAGGAAATAAAACTCATCTTTAGCTTTTCGAAAGAGGGGTTTTTTTTTCACTTTTGGGATGACATCTTGTTTGATTTAAAAGAGAGAAAGGTCTCAACCATTCAGAGGCCGGGAAATTTCCATAAGTGTGCTTTAAGAAAACAATTTAAATTTTTAAAAAAACTTTTTTCCCCCTAATTTAAAGAAAAATAATCAGCAGAATATTAAAATTGTGTGTTTCTTTATGCTGTTTGGTTTTTTTTTGAGGAAGAAGAGCGCAGCCAACACTAGAGGGCCCAAAACGTGTTTTGAGTGATGCTGGTCCCTTCCTATCTGTCCTTCCTGCCTGAAAAATGAGAGAACATCCCAATGACTCCAAAAAATCATATTTTTTTTTTAAAAAAAGGAGTACCAGTGGTTATTTAGAAGGATTTTGCTACAGAGACTCCTCCAAGTCTCCTGCGGCAGCGTCTGTCACACATTTTAGACCCCATTTGCAACGGCTGGGGTGTTTATATGTATTTATTAGCTGTATTTTGGGTTTATTTGTACTCGTATCAAGTTGTTGTGTATCGATATAACTCACATGGAGGTAATTCCTCTTCTCGGGGTGGAACTCAGCTCCTGGGCAGGATCTGACCCATGCAGACCCTTCCACCACCACTAGTGTCCATGGGCTGCAGAATCCCATCAGCTCCAGGGCAGCTGAAAATTGATAATTATTCTTTTTAACTGTTTTCCCACATGAAGTTAAGAAGGGCACGGCTTTTCCAGGCATTCTTCGATCACAATATTCAGGGTTTGGCTTTTAAAATAGAGGTAAAGCTCCCCAGAGGGGATTTCCAAGGCCAAATTCATTGAGCTGGTGGCCATACTCAAACACAACATTACGAAAAAAAATTAAAATTAAACTTTCAAGCAGGATACAAGTCCCAGGGGACATCTTGATGGGTCTCCAAAGGACCAGGATGGAAAATCGATGTAGGGGAAGGTATTTGAAGCCCAGATTGCTGTCCCAGCAGAGCAGCTTCCTGAGCATCCCCATGCAGGACAGGGGGGGACCGCGCGGCGTCTGGGGCGCAGGAAGGGGCTGGGCTCCCCTCCAGCATCGTCCCGATGCTCTCGCTGAGGGCGGCCAAGATGTTTCCTTCAATTCTTGCCGGCCCTGACCTGGCTTTCGTTATCCAGCCGGGTCCCGAGGCTCAGCGCCGCAGCACCGGGCTCTCACTGAAGCCGAGTTGAGTTGCAACATCCCCTTTTATTTGGGTTTATCTCTTCCTTTGACGTCTTGAAGGTTAGTAGGGAGCTGAGGTGGCTTCATGGGGGTGGGTTATAGAGCTGGGGAGCATCTCAGCCTCCTGTGTCCTTGGCAATGTGCAGGGATAACCCCACGAGATGATGGAGCTGGGTGGGAAAACCTGCCTGCTCTGGAAGAGCAACCTAAGATGCCCACAGGATTCATGAGCACCTCTGAAAATGGCACTGGTGGAAGGAACTAGTTGCATTTAGGGTGTCCTTGCGGACAAGTGTTGGTGCGGAGCCTTTCTCACTGGGGATGCTCAACACGAAACCCTGGTGGTATCTGAAATCCTTGTCCAACATCAATTGGGTGCTGTGCCACCCCCACCGCGGCAAACCAGCACCCACACACTCCTTTTTGGGGCATGCAAACCCCAGATCCGCCAAATGGGAGCCCCACACCCTCCTCCAGAACCCAGCCTGCACCAAACAACCCAACCTTGCGCAAAAAGACGACACGCGCCGCCGCCATACTGCCCGGCCTTGGCCCTGTGGCGCTAGCGGCCGGTCCTCGCCGGCCTTTTCCATCCTCCCGCTCCCCTATTGTTCGTCAGAGCCCGGCCCTGACCCCGAGTATTTATAATTCCCCCTTTCCGGAGCGGCATTGTGTGCCGGCGCGCACCCCGCGTCCTGGATGAGCCGGGGCTCGACTCCTCGTTTCCTCGCTTTCCTGTTTACGGAGCTGGTCCCGGCCACTCCTCGGGGAGACCTCTGTAAAATCCGATTTATCCTTCCAGTGGAGAACGGGATGGCGGCTTGGGATGGGGTCGGCGAAGCCGTAAAGCCCCTGAAATTTGGGAAAAGGCGTTATTGCAAACCCTGATGGGTTTCAGAGTCAAAAAATGGGTGGGAAAACAGCTCCTGCGTTGTTTGTGCATCTGTCAGCTCTTTCTAAATTCATCCCCATTATGTTTTCTCCATGCTTTCCACTAAGCAATAAGATCTGGGCTGTCTCAAGTCCTTTTATCTTCCCAAACAACATCCAGGTTCAGATTTGAGGCCAAAATGGGCTTCTCCTTCTCCCTTGGAGGAGTTGTAGCCCGGCGGTGCATGGCCGTGCCTTGATGCACGTTGTTATTAGAGAAGGGAAAAAAATTATTGACACTCTCTCCTGGTATCACGAGGAAAACATTTTATTACAGCAAAAGAGACCTTTTGCCCAAAAACCTTTTATTTTTCAGGGAAGTAAATTAAGAACATTGGCGAGGGACCTTCGGCGAGAGGTCTCGGGCGTTTCCCCCCGCTGCCAGTGACCTCTGCGACAGAGCTGGGCCAAAAACAGGATGGCCTTTGGGCTGAAAGGGTTCATTTCAGGCTGCAGAGAAACTAAAAAAAAATAAATGGGAACATCCAACCCCAATTTGTTCTGCTTGGGTGAGTGGACGAGCTCGACGGTTCCCCGGCCGTCCCCGTGATGCTGTCCTGGCAAAGGGATAGGGAAAAAGCTTTTTGCTCAGTAAAATGGCCAAAAAAAAAAGAGGAAAACCAACCTATGGGTTGTGATCACCGCTTGGGTGTAAGGGTGGCTCGTTGCCACCCCCTGTGCTGCACGGGGGGATGATTAATTTCCATTTTCCCCCCTCTTTTTCTGCCTAAAGGGAGCTGCTGCCAAGGCCATCGTTTGCAAAGGTTACCCACAGGTCCCGGCTGCAATCCCAGCAGCGGGAACTCGACAAAGCCAAACAAGAACCCTCCCGACGTTAATCTAAGCCTTGCAAAAGCCGGGTGGAGCGAGCGCCGCAGGAAACCCCCATTCAAAACCCTTCATTAGTCAAAACGCTGTATAAATAATTATCTTTGCTGCCGCTTCCCCAGCCCTCAACCTCTGGGTCCAGGTGGGGACGTCAGTCCCGGCGGCCACTCATCGCCGGAGGAACATGAGTCTTTTTTTTTTTTTCCCCCGATGTGCAAACAATAGCTTTGCGTCAGTCCCCGTGGCTCATGAAACTTGAATATTTGCAGTTATTTTTTATTTTTTTTTCCCAGGTCTCAACCCATCAGTGGAGAATTACCCCCTGAAATCCCACCTGGAGCTCCAGCTTAGGCTGTCAGATGCGCAGAGCCCACGGCTGTCGATGAACATTTATTCTTTATCTGGCTATGACAGGCGAGGCAAAGAGATTTCCAGATGTTTCCTACCCTGGAATCCAGCCCAAGGTTTTTTGGGGGGTTTTCAGCACTGGGTTGGCTGCCCAGTCAGGCTGGGCATGTCTGCTGGAGGGAGCAGCTGCCTGTGAATATGGATTTATTTTCACCAAAAATTCCCCAAAAAGCAAAAAAAAAGATCCATATTAATATTTAATCTCAAAATAAACTCTCATACGCTTTTCTTAATTATATCAAGAGTTTATAACATGGAGGTGTGGTTATTTTGGGGAGAGAAAAAAGAAAGGGTGGTGCCAGCGACCCAACTTGATGTTCCTGGGTCTGGTGATGAAGATGCCTTCATCGCTTTCTGCTCTTTCTCCGAGTTGGAGGAGAAATACAGTTCCTACCTCCATCTGAAGGGGAAATAAAACCCATCTCAAAGTAGAGAAAGAACAAGTTCACACACTGAAAACTGGAAAAACCACAGTTCCTCCATATCCAGAGGATACTTCTCAAAGTCTTCGTACACCACGAGGTGTCAAGGCCAGTTGGGTTCATATCAAACATCTAAAAAAATATGAAATAAAGGGATTAGAAGGGAGAAGCTCTTTTACTGATTGGTTAGTGGTAGCTCCAGGAAGTGGAATTTCCCTTTATTTATATTCAGGTCATTAGAAAGAAATGCTTGAGTAGGTTTCTTTATCTCCTGGTCATCTGGATGGCAGGATGGGCAAGGGCTCGGCGGGGAGGAGCACACTCCTCTTGTTTGTTGAGGGTAGGGTCCATCTTTCCTGGCACAGGTTGCCTCGTATTGAGACACCTCTGCAAGGGCTGTCCCAAAATCAGTGCCCTGAAACCCTGAAACGCTCTGCAGCCACCGAGGCTGTTGGCTGGAGGTGGTCCCACACTCCACATCCTCACCACGCCGAGGGTTTGGGCTGCCTGGAGGGGAGGGGAAAACTGTTGAGGCACACAAGTTTCCCTTTTTTTCCCAGCCTTTCCTGAGCTGGAGAAGAAATAAATCTTGGCTTTATAGCCCTAACACCCACGGGGTTCAATTCTTGGGTCACCCAAAGCCCTCGGAGCCTCCACATCTCCCAGGTCCATCTCGCCGGCGCCTGCACGAAGCCACGTCGTAGCCTCCCACGTGCTCCCCTTGCTGCTGTGACTCAGGAAACAAAAGCCTCCCCGGTTGTAAACTCAGCAGCTTTTATCAGAGCCCAGCGCGGGGTGAGGCAGAGCGAGGAAAGAGGACACGAGCTGGAAGGAAGGAGGTGGCACGAGACCTAAAAGAGGTCCCCCAGCCACGGCTGGATGCGCAGAGTCCGTGCAACGCGGCACCGTCCGCACCAACCAGCTCGTTTTATAGGTGGGGAAACTGAGGCAAGGTGTTACAAGGGAAATAGCCTGAAAAAACCGCTTAATCTTCCAATTTTAGTCCAGAAAGTCATCTTAATTCTGATTCTCTGCTCCAGGCTGGTGGCTATTTCCAGAGATGGGCTTGTCAGCTGTTTTTTTTTCAGAATATAGGTTGGGTTTTGAAACAATTTGGCTTATGCTTAATCACACTGTGCTCTTGCTCATTTGGGATGGTTCCAGGACAATTTGAAGTTGTTGGGATTTATTTTACCCACGGTAGCAGATCAAATATCAGTTATAGGATGGGTTCTTCTTCCTATAAAGCTTTGCTGCCCTTCATGCATGAAGTTCCAGGGCAACCACAAATGTTGCAAGGATTCGACGGGAAAAGGGATTTTAGAGGAGTGGGAAAGCTCTGGGCGCGAGGACAAATAGGAGACCTGGCAGCAAAGATGAGAAGAAGACAACGACAGGGATTTGTTGTCATCTAGAAGCTGGAAAACTGATGGGAAAAGAAGAAATTCCAAGTGAAATTAAGGAGCGAAGGGGGATAATGCAATGCCTGGGTTGCCTTGCAGATAAGAGAGAGCTGGGATAAAACCTTGGTGGGTTCCCCATCTTCTGCAGGACCACGTGCTGCTCCAGGCGTGGCCCAGACAGAAAGAAGAGGTTCATTTGGGAATTAGGGGGTAAATTTCTTCCACAGGTCAGTTCGGATTGTCTCACCAGTGCATTATATCCTCTAAAGATCATAAATCTATTAACTCAGGACCGTTAAGCTAATTACGGCTCGTTATGCTTCCAGCTAATACAGTATTTGTCGTTTTTAAAGCACGTGGGAGTTTTTCTTCAGCTTAACCAAATCACCCTGACAATCCCTTTGACTGAAGAGCAGCATTTATTTATATATTTATTTATTTATCTATCTATCTACCTATCTATCTATCTATTTTCCCAGAAGTAGGAAACATCTGATGATGTGAGATGATGAAAAGTCCCATCTCTGCAGGTTTCCCATGGATGATCCGGTGTCGCTCCTGTCGATAACGCAGCGGTGGGGACAGAATTGTGAGAAATTTGGGGTTTGAGCAGGCAGAGACCTGATGCATACTCAGATTTAAGGGGATTTCTCATTTTGGCTTCATCCTTAAGCCAAGTCTTGCTGAGCCTGGGAGGATCTAAATTCACCTGGCTGGGTTTTGTTGGTATTTGTTTATGCTTGAGAGATACTTAATTCAGAAAAGGGGGAAAAAAAAAAGATTTCTGAGTGAGTTTCTACCTCTAAAGACAGCTTTTTCTTTTTTCTATCTTCTCTTATTTTTTAATGGACTTAATAAAAAAAGGAAATGTAATAGCCAAGCCCAGCCCATGTGTTTTTAATAACTCAATTTAATTAACATCTCCCAAACTGTCTTATTAAAACTAAATTAAATCCTTATTTGAGCTGTTTAATAGATCACACTGACTTTGTGCAGAGACAACTGCAGCTGGGGGAGAGCCAGAAAAAGGAGCTGAGATTTTCCTTGCTCACCTTGGCGGGGGCCAAACCTCCTCCTTTCTCTATTTCCAGGCAACAATTCAGGACAAATCAGCGCTAATTCACCGAGGCTGGAGAGAACCAGGGGGCGGAAAGGGGCTCCGGAGTCTATTTTGACAAGCAGCAAAAAACCTGGCAACACAGCAAATGATGCAGGATATACAACCTCTTCCACGGTGTTTGCCATTTATCTAAACCAAGTTTTTGCAAGATTATTTTTCAACTTAAAGAAAAAATGAGGGTGCTCAGGTTAAATAAAAACGAGCCTTAAAAATCGCCCTGTTTACACTCCGTGGGAAAGCAGTTTGACTTTGGGTTTTGCTGGAAACCAGTTGGTTTTTTGAAGAGAAACAGGGAAGAGCAAGAAAATACCCATTTCTTTCACTCTCAACAAGCAAAGAACCAGCTCCACTGATCTCATCTTTTGCTGCGAAGCCAGTGCCTTCTCCTGGAGCCTCATCCCCATAGTCTCTTCTTTCTTTCCTCTCAACCTTCCTTTGCTTCCCTTCTATTTTTCTGTGTTTTTTCTCCTTCCCCCCTCACCTCGCCCAGCTCTGGTGGGCGATTGCACGCCACAAAACATCCGGGCGAGTGCTTCTGATCATGCTTTTTCCCACCAGGACCTCCAAAACCAGAGAGCCAACGAAGGCGGCATCTGCTTTCCATCACACCTGCCAAGCAGGGCTTAGATCTCCTCCAGTTTAAGACGCGTCGGCGCATTAAATATCTCCGAGCAGATTAAAACCATGTTCAGACAACGCTCGCTCGTGGCCGTTGGGGTTGGAGTTCAAAGGAGCTTGTTGGGGGCGATGGCCTGAGATTGCGCAGTTGATGAGGACACTTTGGACTTCTTGGATGGATGGACAGGACCCAAACGGCTCGGTTGGAGGTTTTATTCAACTCTTGTCAACCGCTGAGGTGACGTCAAACACATGGCCGAGCTCCAGATGGATGGATTTGGTAGATGGATTTTTTTTCACCCATTGGATGGGGGCACCCCGTAACAGTGGGCACGGGCAGCCCCAGGAGATAACGTCCGTCTGGAAAACGTTGAAACGAGACGTTGCGCAAAAGAGCGGATGGGGAAGAAGCATGGAAAAAAGGGCTCAAATCCCTTAAATCCAGGAGGGCTGGAAAGTCCCACTCCTCAGTGGGTGTACAAAGCCCATTTTCCCTGGCAGCAGCGGAAAATCCGTGATAGATTTATTTGGAGCCCCAAAGATGCCCCACACCCATCAAAATCAACCCTACGTGTCAACCGAGAGCGGGTGGCACGCAGAGGGGGGCTGCCAAGACGGGTCAGCCCCAGCACTTGGGGTCAAAAAAAAGCATTTAAAATAAACATTTTTAAAGCAGAGCAATCAGTTCAAATGCCATTGTTTCCTCATTTTGCTTCAAGAGAGTGACTTCAAGCCGGCAGCTGGCGGGTTTGCAATTCTGTTGACGGCGATTTTCCAACCTCGTGGCCATCCCCTGCTGTCGTTCGTGGAGTTATATCACCTGGAAAGCTGCTCTGGAGCGTGTGGCCAGCAGCGTTGTTTACTGGAGATTTGTAAACCTCCGTTTAAAGCTCTAGCTGACGCGAAGCTATGCCGAAATCAGCAAAAAAAAACCCAAAAAACACAACGAAAAAACCCTTTGTAAGTGGAAAGAGGCTTGAATCATCGAGCACCGGAAAACTTCTCTCATCTATTTGTTGCTGGGCATGATATCTCCAAAAAAACAAAAAAACCCCAAACCTTCAAAAACATTAAAAATGATCTTCTCGTCGTGGTGATGGCTTCAGAAAGCAGTAGCATCTTCAAAACTGAGCTCTGCAGATTTTTCAAGCTGTTATTTGTTTTCTTGAAAGTGTCCTCAGAGGCTCTTACTTCTTGGAACCAAAAATCTCCTTTTCCTTTCCCTGACAATCCAGGTTTTTAGCTCTTTGGTTAAGTCAGCACCTCAAGGAGGTGGCTGCCATCGTTAAGGACGTGCGAAAGAGGGAAAAAACTATAGAAATTATTTTTCCTCACTTCAACCTGAGCTTCCCCGGGCAGACAAGAGCAAACATCAAAGCCGTGGGGAGCCGGGGCTGGTGCCCAGAAGCCGGGGGCTGGTTTCAAGGTTTTCAGGTGGCGAAATTCCCCCCCTCCCAGCGAATCTCCAGTTTGAACTGGGGAGGTTTATAGATAGAAGCAGAGATGAGACACGTTGAAAGGGGAGAGGAGGAGGAACCCGACGTTGCTTTTGATCCCTCTCCACCGTTCCCCGCAAAAGCCACCATGTGCCCAGCACCTGATAAAATGCTATTTATAAACCCAGAGGAGGAGGAGAAGCGGGGCCGTAAATCTTCCAGCTTGCTTTTTCTCTACGGAGCGAGAGGGAAATCAAAACCAGGCACTCGAGTTCCCAGGGATGCCCGAGCACGGAGGTGGCCGCGGGGACATGCAATATCCCGCCCCGATCATGCTCGAATAAGTCTGGATGTGAAGCCCACGCTCTAGAGACGGCGATGTTTCACCCAGGTGAGGCGTTGTCCTAGAAAAAAGAATTTTCGACTGACGTTTTAGTGAAGTTTCATGTAAAAACCAAGGCTCCAGGGCCACAAATATCTCCACGGCTCCTCTGAGGGCCGTATTCCCTCATGTCATGGCAAACTGGAACGGTTTTGGTAGGGAAGCAAACCCTTCATTCTACCAAGAAGGAACCACGGAGTTTCCAACAGGCTCCTGGAAGCCCCAGTGGAGATTCGCTGCTGTCTAATAAAGGGTTGAGCAAGAAATTCCTCAGCTTTCAAGGCTCAACTTGACAGGGTGCTGGGCCATCTCATTTTGACTGTATTTCTTTACTTTAAAGGGTTGGACTAGATGATCTTTCAAGGTCCCTTCTAACCCCTAATATTCTATGATTCCATGATGGTCCCTTCCAATCTTGTATTCTACAAGTCTATGAACCAATTTTTGGTTGCTGGATCCAAAAATCGCGGATGGAAAGGTGGATGCCGAGGACTTGGGATGCTCCTACAACATCAGGCTCCGTGTCGGAGCGACGATGTCCCCCTGAGGTCGAGTTCTCTGATGGAGAAAGCCCCTTTCTTTGGAAACAACGGGTCAAAGGCCGGTGCCACCAACCATGACCCATTGCGATGACCTCAGCGCGGGGGCGAGGAGCACATCCAGACGCCAAAAACTCGTCGTGGGGACATTGATAGGTGAGAGGTGGGGAGGTAACGATGCTCTTTCTCCAGCCTGAGGTGAAAGGGGACGTGTCCCGGGCAGAGCCGGTGACCCGAAAGGCCACGGGAGAAGTAGGAGCAGATGTTAAACAGAAGCTCGCAGTGTCGCTGCGGTCAGCAGGAGCTCGCCCCAGAGGAAATGACCCCATGGAAGATGCGTTGTCACCGAAATGGGACATGGGAGATGGCGACTCAGCAATTAGGATGAGCTGCCCCTGGGCTGGAGCTGCTAAAAATACCGAGAGGCAGAAAAACGAGCTCCTCCTGTCCCTGGGGAAAAAAAATAAATAAAAAATTGCTGTGCTGCTCACATGGCAATGGGAATAGGACTTTCCCCCCAGGTTTGGTGGTTTATTTTGTTTTTTTTTCCTCATTCCTTCATCCTTTCCACTGATGTTTTTCAGCTCGATGCCCTGGACTTACAACAGAGAGGCTGAGGGGATCCTTTCAGCCAAAAAAAACCACAAAAAAAGTGCTTTCTGATATAACTTTTAAGTGGGGAAACTGAGGCACGCAGTAGTGGTGAGTATCTCCCTCCCTTTCCTATCTCAGAGAAAAGACAGGAGTATTTTACACAACTTTTGTACGATTCTGGCCCAAAAGAAAAACCACTGCCTGGCTCCCCACGGACGCATAAAATTGTCAGAGGTAAAATAAATCAATTAAAATGAGTCACTGAAGTCCCTCCTAAAAGCCCAAATTCTCATGAGGAGCCTCCCACAATGCTTTCCTAGGAAAAACTTGGGGTTTGTTAGTCTGGGTAGGATAACTGGTGCTGAAAAAAAAATAAATATAAAGCTCATTTCAAAGGCACAAGGGAGAGAGAGGTGCCAGAGAAATATTTTCAATGTGGCATGAGGGAGCTGGCGGCACCGGGCGCCAAGCCTGTGAGAATCATGGTTTTGGGGATGTCGTTGGGCATCGAACTGGGAAAAGGAAAAAAAAAACAAAATGGGGGGAGGAAAGTGGAAAAAAAAGGTAAAATAACCTTCAGCACCACCCAAGTTTTTCCTAAGCTGAGTGTGCAGGAAAAGAGCAATAATTCAGCAAATAGAAAAGAGATTTGAAGTGTTGGGAAAAGCGGCGGCTGAAGTTTCCAGAACCGTCCCGCAGCACCTGCGTAATATTTTTTCTTGCTGCCTTCCCCCCTAATTGCATCCATCTGGGACAGAGGATCTCTTTCAACGCCGCAGTGCGTGGGCAGGAACCGGCGGGTTTTGCCCCTTTTTTTAATTTTCTTTTTTTTTTCCCGTCACAGATCACCGATAGACGTGACCTCTTCCCTCTTAGATGCTACAATAGCGCCAACACCCGATGCTGTTCTTAGGGAGCCTTTAAGAAAGAAGTTCAAAAATAACTGGTTTTCATTCATTCTCTTCATATTTTGGGGGAAGAGAAAAAGGAGAGAGCAATCTCAGCTTTCTTTTTCCCCCAGGAGCATCTCTGGAGGATAGAAGTGCCTGCTGCCAACTGCGTGCCTCAGTTTCCCTCTTAAAGTCGTGCTCAAACTTCACACCTAGGTGAGCTTTGCCATGGAAACCTCTGCTGGAGGGATAACTCCTACGAGAGGAGGGACCAGGGGGCAGTTTGGGGATATTTGGAGTTCCACATCACCCCAGAGACCGGCATGAGGCTGCTGGGATCGTCATCGCATTTTTTTTTAACATTTCTAGGAAACAGCCAAGTTTTCTTCTGGTGGGAAAAATCTGCAGCGAGGGAGGATGGAGGGATCTGGGGTGTTGTTTTGGGTTGTTTTTTTTTACTCATTGCAATTTTCTTTCTATGGATGTCAAGCCCTCGTGCCCTAAAATACCCCAGTGGCTCCAGATGTTTACAGACACCAACTCGAAAACAAATCCAATTAGAGAATTAGTCTCGCAAGGATCTTTCACTGAGCTCAGCCCCCGTAACACAGCTGGAAAAGGGGAAAAAAAATCCACACATGAGATGCTCGGAGACGGAGAAAAGTGGATTTAGGCTTGATCCCTTGAGTGACATCTCTGCTTCTCGTGGCCAAAGGGTTGCGAAGAGACATGGTGGCACCTGATGGTGGGACATCCTGTAGGATGGTGGGGAACGGAGGTCACCTCGACACCCTCTGCTCCGGGATGCCATGAAATCCTCAACGGCATCATAGGAGGCTTTTCTCTGGCCCAAGGTCCAGCCAAGCCTTGCGTAGGGAGCGGGATGCGATGGTCAAGGAGGGAAGAAGAGGAGGGAGGGCCGACGGATCGCTGAGGTTTCTGCTGTTGCCGTTTCTATTTTTACTCCCTTTATGTTTTTCCAATTTCGAAATTCCACTTCAAAAAAAAAAAAAAAAAAGAAAGAGCAAGCAGCCCAGCCTGGAATTTCTTTCATGCCCCGTTCTCAGCCTGCGTGCGTATTTCCCAACGCGTTGTCAAGGGTTGCATTGACTCAGCGGGGACAAGAGCCAGCTCTGGTTTCTATTACCAGTGATTAATGCCAGGGAACATGTTTAGACTCCCAGGGCTTACACGCTGCTCGGGGACTCGGGGAATTTTTGATACCGGCTCTGGTGCAACCCCTTCATTCCTCCGAGGTTCACGTTACC
>NW_009704397.1:160673-164003 GCF_000703405.1 Apaloderma vittatum
ACCCCAAGACCTTGAGGCCGCTGGGGTACCCCCCACTTTCCCTGCTCTCTCCGGGTTTTTTTTCTTCGGGCTCAGGTCCCGGTTAGTGCTGTGGGAAAGGCGATGGTGCAATACGGGGAGGAAGGGGAGCAAGAGGCGGTTGGAGGTTTGTGACCGAAGCAGATGGAAGCGTATTCCTCCTTCCCTGCAAGTCCTGGGGACATCCAGAGAGTCACCTCCAGGGCCTGCACCTTCCTCACCCCCAGCAATCTGCAGCTAACTTCAATCCCTTCCCTACTGGAAGGATGACTAAATTCCATTTTCCTTTATTCCTTATACTTTTATTTGATTACTTTGTTCAAATTCAAAGACCGGAGCCGGCTACTCTCAAATCCTGCGTGATGGGGGGATTTGAGGAGGAATCAGGAAATCTTGGAAGATCTTCAGGGCCAGGGAGTGAAAGCAGCCCCATCCAGTCCATGCATTCCAAGCAGGAGTCCCTGTGCTCCTGTGAATCATCATCACCATCATCATCATCATCATCATCATTCATCATTTTCTTCCTTCAAGGGTGAAGCCACCTCTCCCCTGAGAGAGTTAAACCCCACGTTCCCCTCCCCCAAAGGGACCAAGGCAACCCCAGGCTCGCTTGTTAAGCCTTTCCCCATGCTGGGTTAATTGGATTAACCCCAGGAGGAAATGCCCAGGCTCCTCAAACTCCTTCTCCAACAGATGTTCAGAGAACGCCACGTTAAAAAATGAAATTTCCCCTTCCAGGTAGCTTTAGCTGTCAGCAACGCCGAGGCGAAGTTTATCCTTTTGCTCCTGAGGGTATAAATCCTTCCCTGGGCTTCAGGCCAAGGCAGCTGCTGTCGAGGGGCCGATAGATGCTCAGAGGGTTGATTCCTCCTGCCCTCACACCAGCCAGCCTGGATCTACAGCAGGAAAAGCCCAAAATGCCTTGAAGCATCATGGGGTTGCCCTGTTTCCAGCTCCTGGAAACAAGACTCCTCCCTGCCCGGCAAAACAAGGGGTACCAGCAGGACCTTGGCGGGTTGGTTGCGTCACCTCTGTCCCCCCAGGCAGATGGAGGTGTCCATCCCCCTCAGTTGCCCCCAAAGCTTTGGATGGGCCCCAAAACCTCCAAGTTTCAGTGCTGACCCTCCGACAGACATCCTCTAGAAATCCTATTGACTGCGATGTATTCCTTTTTTCCTGAATGTCTTCTTTCCATTTTCGCCTCCATCCCCTGCTCCTCCCGACAGGATGCTCAGGGCTGGGCTGCTTTTGGAGACGAGGTTTCTGCCACCCGAAATACCAGCACAGGGGTGCTTACAGCCCCAGGGAAGATGCCACCAACCAAATCACCTCTAATTTACTCCGCCAGCCAGCGTTTAACCACTTTACCTGCTTATCCCTCTGCCTACCAGTGATCGCAGTTCTCAAAGCGCGATGGGGTCTTGCTTGTGGAGGCGGCAAGGGCTACGAGATGTAGAGGGCATGGAAGAAATTCCATTCTTCACCTAGAAAATTGTCTCAAGGGATTGTTGCCTTCCCCTGAAATGCCAAAGATGCCCCTTCCAGGCTTCTCTTTTCAGCAGTTCAAGCGAGCAAGGAGCTGGCAGAGCCACAGGGCCATGCCCCCGAGCATCTGGCGTGGAAGAGAAGAAGCTCATTCAACTCTGCTTAAGGTCACGGTGCCTTGTGTTCCTCCTCCGCTCCTGGAAAGCACATGGATATTGTCTTCTCCACGCTGGCTTTCGAGCCAGGCTTCTTGCTTCCCAACCCGCCCCACGGTCTCCTGGGTGGAGCCTGAGCAAGCGTTTGGAGCCCAGCTTTGCTCCGCTGGTGATGGGGATGAAGAGCCAACGTTGCCTTCTTCCTGCTCCTAAAGAATAACATAACCGCGTGCTTCCCGCTGGCTTCGGCGAGACCTCTTGTCTGCTTCCCCCTCCCGGCTCCGTGTCCTTCGCAGGGAGAGAGAAAGTGGTGGGAAAGTTATTTCCCAGGGCACCCAGCCGGCTGCGGCTGCATCTTCGGGCTTGGAACAATGCTTGGAAGGGAAGATGGGGGAAAAAATAGACTGGGATGACGGTGTCCAAGCAGCAGCAGCGCATAGTTTGTGGTGGAAATGTCCTGGAGTTATTTCCTACAGCAATCTGGTTTAGGTTAAGCAGCCCCGCTAGTGGGCTGAGATCTTTCACAGCTCCGAGTTCCTTCGCCGGGCTTTCATTCATTTGCCACCAGCTTTGCTGCTGCAGGCTTTGCTTTTCCCAAAGGAGACCTCCTGGCCTCCTCCCCGGTTGGTTTTCCAGGGGATATTCCTCAGAAGACATCTGCTGGTGGCTGGGATGGCATCCACAGGAGGACACCTGCAGGGCTGGGGTCCCCCAAGACTTTGCTCTCACGTCGCATTGCCATGCTGGGGCTTCCAGAACGAGTGACAACGATTTTGGTGGCGATTTGGGTGGAGGAGATTTGTCCAGTAGAAACGGGGACACACACGGCTCGGACCTCTCGGTGCCACCAGAGCGTGACAAATGCAAATGGGAAACTGAGGCTGGGGCTTTTTCTTAGTATTTTGGAGGAGAAAACAGGGAAGGTAAGAACTCAATCCCCATTTGTCAGCACTCCTAACATCTCTTAGGATGCCGACCATACCTACTAGGTGCTTTTCGAAGAAACCAACCCTTGAGGACCACTCTCAAGGAGCGCCCAGGGGAAGGCACCAACATTTTTTTCCCTTTGCGCCTTCCAGCGCGTTGCGAACAGCCGTCCTCTCCGAAGCATCTGGAAGCTGAACGCGCAGAATGTGGTCAGTCAAAAACCCCACGAGTCATTTTTATCCGCCACCAGAAGGTTCATTCTGCCTTCTTCAGATCTCTCTGGTTAAGATCTTTCAAACCTTCTTCTGTCGACTTTCCCGAGCTCCTCCAGCATTTATCTGCACGCCCGCCTGTGCAGACCCAGGATGAGCTTGCAAGATTCGTGCAAACCCAGCTGGTGAGCACATACCAGCCTACGACTGATTTGTATCAGTTTTGCTTGTGTGGTTAAGCGAGCTTGAATCACAAACCGAATTGTTTATTAAACTAATTCAGCTGAAATGTGCAACTTCTGGGAGCAGCAGGAAGATTTTTTTCCGCCCCCTCTCCCAGCAGCCCGACGCTCAAAGAGAAATCTCCAGCTGCTGAGACTTCTAAATCCACGTGGAAAACTTTATTTGTTGTGTTCATGAGCCATCGCGAACATGTTTCGTGTTTCCATGAGCTCATCCCAGTAGGAATTGCTAATTTTAACAGAGGAGGATCCAAGCCAATGGCAGGGAAGCTCCCTTTTTGGTTCAGGGTT
>NW_009704397.1:164034-165888 GCF_000703405.1 Apaloderma vittatum
GACCAGGTTGGGAAGTTTTGGGGATGGGCACCAGCTTCTCTCTGGGCTGGGGCAGCCCAAGGAAGGAAAAGATGCAAAAAATCCCATTTTGCCGCTGCTAAAACACGTTGGGATGAGCGAGGGACGGGTTTCCCGTCGGCACCGAAGCGCGTTTCCAGCTCCAAATACACCCTCCTCATTTCCACTTCCAATTTGTTCGCCGCCCGGTTTTTGCCTCTGGATCCCTCTCCTGCCAAATTTCTCTTCCCTGCGAGCCGGGTAAATCCTTTCTTACCCAGAGGGAGAGAAATGAAGCTCCCGGGAGCTTCATTCCAATCATTTTCCTTCCTCTGCTCTGAATTGTGGCCAATTTTACAGCTCCCCCGCTCCGGCTGTAAATATCGAGGCTGCCGGAGCCCAAAAGCTGTCACTTGGCCCTAGTTCCTATTCCCCTCCTTATCCGCCCCAAAATCAGGTTCACATATTGGCGGAGCCACGAGACCAGACCCTTTTTTTTTTTTTTTTCTGGTTGTTATCAAAAATGAGGGGACAATGACGCACCAACGCTAAAATCAAGGACAGATCCTGCCCAAACCCTGTGGTAGCACCAATAAAAATCTCATACGGCGACCAAAATCTTGCCCCTTGGCACGTCTCAACCTTTAAATAAATTGAAAGAGACCGGGATTTCTGAATTCCAGCCAGATACGGCATTTTGGGGAGCATCCCTGCCCCAAGGATATGGCATTTTGGGGAACATCCCTGCCCCAGGGATGCAGCACTTTAGGGAGCATCCCTACTCCAGGGATGGGGCATTTTGGGGTGCATCCCTATGCCAGGGATTCAGCATTTTGGGGAGCATCCCTACTCCAGGAATGGGATGCATCCCTGCCCCAGGGATACAACATTTTGGGGAGCATCTGTACCCCAAGGATATGGCGTTTTGCAGAGCATCCTTGCTCCAGGATGGGGCATTTGGGGGAGTATCCCTACTCCAACCATACAGCATTTTGGGGAGCATCCTTACCTCAGGGATACATTATTTCGGAGGACATTCCTACCCCAAGGATGGGGCATTTTGCGGAGCAACCCTGTCCCAGGGATACAACATTTTGGGGAGCATCCCTGCCCTAGGGATGTAGCACTTTGGAGAGCATCCCTACCCCGAGAATGGTGCATTTTGGGGAGCATCCCTGCCCCAGGGTTGCAGCATTTTAGGGAGCATCCCTGCCCCAGAGTTACAACGTTTTGGGGAGCATCCCCACCCCAGGGATGCAGCACTTTGGGGATCATCCCTACCCCAAGGATGCGGCATTTTTTGGGAGCACCCCTGCCCCAGGGATATGGCACTTTAGAGAGCATCCCTGCTCCAAGGATGGGACATTTTGCGGAGCATCCCTGCCCTAGGGATGTGGCATTTGGGGGAGATCCCTGCTCCAAGGATGGGACATTTTGCGGAGCATCCCTGCCCTAGGGATGTGGCTTTTGGGGGAGCATCTCTGCTCCAGGGATACAACATTTTGGGGAGCATCCCCACCCCAAGGATATGGCATTTTGGAGAGCAACCCTGCTCCAAGGATGGGACATTTTGCCGAGCATCCTTGCCCCAGGGATGCGGCAAATGCATCCCTACTCCAGGGATGCAGAACTTTGGGGAGCATCCCTACCCCAAGGATGGAGCATTTTGGGGAGCATCCCTGGCCCTCGGCTCCTCAGGAGGCAGCTGGGGCTTGGCAGGCTCACATTTTCCCTCCAGCAGACGGGTTTTTGGCCCCGCTGGCGGGCTCCCCTGGCACAATAGCTCATTGTGGGGCCGGCTTTCAAGCGAGGCCAAGGACCGGCAGCGCTCGCCGGCGTTGGAGGGGGGGGGAAAGG
>NW_009704398.1:0-6484 GCF_000703405.1 Apaloderma vittatum
ACTCAAAACTTTTATTGCCCTGCACATATGGAATTTCCTATCTATGGTACAAAAACGCTGGAAAAACATTTTTCTGTCTCCTGAAAAAGTTTTCTTACAATAGTTTAGCTAGAGCTAAACACAAAGTACAAACTCACTATAAACCCTAACGGCAAACAGCTGCAGGTAAAGCAGAGCATCAGTCACAAGCATGAACTTCTACACTAAACCCCATGTCCTTCAGACACAAATTACATACTGATATTTATTAAATACTATTTACCAAACAGCTTCACTGAATTAGCAGGATACAGTGCACTTACTTGAATGAGGGTACTGTGGGGGTCTGTGCCTTTTGGATGGGCAGATACAGTCTGCTACGAACACCATCACCTGAAACAGAAGACAGACAAGTTTAAACCTCCAGACATCCAGTGCATTAGAATCACAGAAGCCTGTGGGTTGGAAAAGACCCTTAAAATCGAGTCCAAACACCAGTGTAACTCCACCAGGTCCTCCACTAAACCATGTCCCTGAGCATCACGTCTACATGTTTTCTAAATTCCTCCAGGGATGGTGACTCCATCACTGCCCTGGGTAGCCTTTACCCTTTGGGTGAAGACATTTTTCCTAATATCCAATTTAAACCTCCACCAGCACAACTTGAGGCCATTTCCTCTTGTCCTGTCCTTGTTACTTAGGAGAAGGGACCAACCCCACCTGGCTACAACCTCCTTACAGGCAACTGTAGAGAACGATGAGGTCTCCCCTCAGGGTCGTCAGTCCCTGCCCTGCTCCCACTGGCCACACCATGGCTGACCCAGGCCAGGATGCCGTTGGCTTTCTTGCCCCCCTGGGCACACCGCTGGCTCAGCTTCAGGCGACCTTCAACCAACCCCCTCATCTCTCTCTCTGCTGGGCAGCTTTCCAGACGCTCCTCCCCAGGCCTGTAGCGCTGCCAGAGGTCGTTGTGACAAAACTGCAGGGCCCAGCCCTTGGCCTTGCTGAACCTCATACAACTGGCCTCAGCCCATCGATCCAGCCTGTCCAGATGCCTCTGCAGAGCCTCCCTACCCTCAAGCAGATCAATGCTCCTGCCTAACCTGGTGTCATCTCCAAGCTTACTAAAGATTCACTCAATCCCCTCATCCAGATTGTTCATAAAAATGTTCAAAAGGACTGGTCCCACAACCGAGCCCTGGGGAACACCACTTGTGACTGGCTGCCAACTGGATTGAGCTCCATTCACCACCACTCTCTGGGCTCAGCCATCCAGCCAGTTTTTCACGCTCATCCAAGCCCCGAACAGCCAGTTTCTCCAGGAGGATGCTGTGGGAAACAGTGTTAAAGGCTTTACTAAAGCCCAGGTAGACAAAATCCAGAGCTATTCTCTCATCCACTCAGTAGGTCACCTTGTCATAGAAGATCAGGTTAGTCAAGCAGGACCTGCCTTTCATAAACCCACACTGACAGGGCCTGATCACCTGGTTGTCCCGTAAGTGCCATGTGATGGCACTCAAGATAATCTGCCCTGTAACCTTCCCCGGTACTGAGGTCAGGCTGACAGGCCTGTAGTTCCCTGGATCCTCCTTCTGACCCTTCTTGTAGACAGGCATCACACTGACTAACTTTTAATCTGCTGAGACCTGACACACCAGTGGCTGTGCGGGCATCCTCTGTGCCCCTGGACCTGGGCAGGCTAGAGAGCTGGGCGGAGATGAACCACATGAAGTTCAATAAGGACAAGTGCAGAGTCCTGCATCTGGGGAGGAATAACACCAGCACCAGCACAGATCAGGGGACGTCCTGCTGGAAAGCAGCCCCGTGAAGACAGCCCGTGGAGTCCCAGTGGGCAGTGAGTGTCCCTGGGACAGCACCGTGCCCTTGTGGCCAAGAGGGCCAGTGGGGTCCTGGGGAACATTATGAAAAGTGTGTCCAGCAGCTCTATGGAGGTTCTCCTCCCCCTCTACTCTGCCCTGGTGAGACCATCCCTGGAATGCTGTGTCCAGTTTTGGGCTTCCCAGTTCCAGAGGGACAGGGACCTACTGGAGAGAGTCCAAGGGAGAGCTACGAGGGTGATCAAGGGACTGAACATCTCTGCTGTGAAGAGACTGAAACCTGGGGCTTTTGAGCCTTGAAAGGAGATGGCTGAGAGGGGATCTTATGTACAGAAATATCTGAGGCGTGGGTGTCAAGAGGAAGGGGACAATCTCTTCTCAGTGGTGTCCAGCAACAGATCAAGAAATAATGGGTTTAAGTTAGAACACAGGAAGTTCCACCACAACATGAGAGGAAATTTCTTTACTGTAAGAGTGACAAAATCCTGGCCCAGGCTGCCCAGAGAGGGTGTGGAGCCTCCTGCTGTGGCGACTTTCAAATCCCACCTGGACACGTTCCTGTGTGGCTGCCCTGGGTGATCCTGCTCTGGCAGGGCAGTTGGACTGGATGATCCCTAGAGGTCCCTTCCAACCCCCAACATTCTATGAGTCTATGATTCTCTGACCTCCCCAGTCAGCCAGGACTGCTCATAAATGACCGAAAGTGGTTTAGTGAGCACTCCCACCAGCTCCATTGATCGCTGGGTGGATCCAATCCAGCGCCACAGACTTGTGTGTGTCTAAGTGGTGTAGAAAGTCCCTGACTGTAGAAGTCCACTTCCCTTCAGATTGTGGAGGCTTCACTCTGCTCCCTGTCTTTTGCCCCAGTGGGCTGGGTACCCTGAGAACAACCAGTCTTACTATTAAAGCCCGAGGGAAAGAAGGCACCAATCTGGTTCAAGTGCTTCACTTACAAGTCCCAGTATCAGTCCTGAGAAGAGAGTTGCCAACGCAAAGACTGCGTACGAGCCCCAGACCGGTATTCCGAGGTTTTCTGTTAAATAGCCGTGGCAGTGCTGGAATGAAAGACAAAAGAATTATTTCAAGAATAGCTGAATGTCACGTCCGTTAAGGTAAAGTAGAAATCTAAGCACGTACCCTGATCCACATCGACAGCTGAAACAAAGCTGACATACTGCTCATCCTGAAATAAAGCAGAAAAGAAAAGGAACTGAAAACATCTTTAATCCAGTCACACACCTGTGTGTTCTGATTTGCTTGACTGGTCATTATTTAGCCCCATGTTGAACAACTTTCTGTTCATGTCTGATTTCCCTTCTAACTACTTTGATTTTTATCTTCTGATTTGTCTTTTTCTTCAATAAATGCTCATTTCCCACAAAGCTACTTTCAGTATCATCCACATACGAGTAACCACGAATTCACAAAACTCTTTGATCTGCATTCGCTGACGTATGAATTTCAGCCACTTTTGTTTATGTTCTAGTCAGACCAACAGTCTATCAGAAGCCAGCTGGAACTCTATTCAAGATCTTAAGAATTAAACAACTGGACATTTTATTAAAGCAAAAAAATAACCTATTAAAACTCCATCAGGTTACATGAAAAATGAGAGCTCTTCAGACTCTTAACATATTTTATACACGCATGAAAAATATGAGGCTATGTGCCACGTATATCCTGCTGTTTCTGACGTTTCCTTGTTTCTGTGACACTTCAGCATTAACTATTTACTTTCTGTAAAGAAAAGGAGAATTTGAAACATTAAATCCAACCTAAGTTGCCAACGAGCGAGCCGTGCAAGATACCTGCATACTGGTTTGGTACGCACAAAAAATTGAGCTGCTTAATTGATCTATTAATACTAAATCTAATGTCCTGCTTCACACACTCCTCGGTGTGGGCTAATACGCTGTAGATCAACCACAGAGTCTGAAGATTCTTTGACAAAGTAACAACACTGAGCTTCCTAGAAGAGCCACAAACAATGTAAAATTTCAGTCTAACAGCATAAACTGAACGCTACTAGGACACAGTACAGTCAGCATGAGTTTCAGCCATCTCTAACAGAAGAAAAACCATGAACAATTGGGCTCATTTGCCTCAACCAAACCAACGGTGTTAATGGTCACAAACTGGAAAACAGGAGGTTCGACCTAAACAGAAAGAAATGCTTCTTTACAGTGAGGGTGCCAGAGCCCTGGCACAGGCTGCCCAGAAAGGTCGCAGAGTCTTCTTCTCTAGAGACTCTCAAAACCCACCTGGACATGTTCCTGTGTGACTGCTCTGGGTGATCCTGCCTTGCAGGCGGGTTGGACTAGATCTCCAGAGACCCCTTCCAACCCCGAACACTCTGTGACTCTGTATGAATTCTATCCCCAACATCCTTTATCACTCACAATTACTCAACTATTCTGAAAGCACCACACAGCACATGCAGCAACAACTAAGACACTCGAAAATATTCCAAAGAGGGTGTTTCTTTTCAGGCTACAGAGCCTCCCCGCGTCACTTCTGCTTCAAAGGAACCTTCACCCTTCCATTCTGCTTTTAACTTTGCTACAGACATGTCACCTTAAATGCCCAGCCCATATCTTACAACTATATTACTGTATTTTCACCATTTTTATTACCAATTTCCTAGAACTTAGCTGAGCAAAGCATCCTTCTCACCATTGCACTGGTGTTCTCACCCGCACGGAGCTGCTGCACGAGCTGTTCACGAGGAAGCAGCCTGAGGTGTCACACACCTAAAGGCCTGTCCCGGCACATCCTTGAAGCTCACAGGGTTGAAATTATTACAAAGATTGTAACGAAACTTACAGGAAAGAGGAAGGACCGAACCACGATGAAACTGGTTCAATAGATTTCCACTCCTGGTCGCTGATGAAATTAATGAAATCCGTTTTAGTTCTTGCACCCTGGTACCTCCTGAACTCTCCATCTTTACAGCTGTAAAACAAACACAAAAGTCCTTCATTTCACACAGTCTAAGCACGCAGCATTTGCTCCCACTCAGCACCTTCCCTCCCATCACTTTGCCTATTTTCTCTTTTTTCTTAGTTTAACTTTGCTTTAGACAATACTGGCTCTAAAATGTTTTCCAAAAATCTTGGCTCCACGTGTATCTTGGCTAGCTTTAGGTTGCGATCCCATAAAAACATAATGAGCTCTCTAGAGCACTTGCATCACCACTGCATTAAGATCAACCGGCAGAAAAAAGATTGCAAAATGGAAACACCCTTAAAAAGCTACAATAAGTAGGGCCTGAAGGGAAAAGAAAAAGAAAAAATCAACTGGCAGTAGTGTAAGGTCACAGCAGGCAAGACAAGGGTTGTCTCTGAAAAGTAATTCACAGTTTTAAGAGCATAATAAATCTCATTTGCCCACCCCCAAAACAGAGGAGGGGAAAAAAAAGCATCCTCTCTCCTCCAAAACCAACTGCTGCATTGCATACTTACTGATAGATGGTAGGAAGAGCTGTTATGACAAATCGTCCACTTAATCCTGGAAGAAAACAGCTATTTTCAGTAAGGGAGAGCACACTTACAATAAACCAAGAAATGTTATTATAGGCCAAAATAAAAACAGCAGCTCCCCCAGTGTTTAAATGCCATCAAACACAAACCTGGGCATGCTGAAGTACTGCACACAGTGTAAAAGAAAGGTCCCTAGACAAACAGTAAGAAAGTTTTTCATTGGGGAAAAAAAAAGAGGTGTCTGGTGGTAACGGTTCTACTTGACTATTTTGGCCATAGCTCCTCAGAGACGGACACTCTCCTCTTCCCACACGACCTGCAGCCTCCAGTGCTTGCAGAAAACAATCCAAATGAGGCAACTTTCAAAAACTCTTGTATGACTCTGGAGAAAAGCATCAGCATGGAGAAGGTCATTTTTACAAACCCCAAGCAGACAGGAGGGCAATTCAGAGAAGTGAGCTTCAGCTGAGGGAAACCAGACTGCCTGCACTCTCTTTTGCCAAGAAAGAAAAGTACTACTACAGGGAAGGCTGAAATCACATTATAGCTCTGTATGATGCTTGAAAGCTATGCCAAGGATCTCCCTGAAATCCCCCAAAGCACTCTCTAAAAAGATCCTGTTGTTCCTTTTATCTATTAAGAAAGGCTGGAGTGTTTAGTCCACATATAGCAGTCTGCCTTTGGTACAGATCAGTAAATGACCTTTATTATTCTTTGTCAGAGAGTGTAATGATAGGATAGGAGTAAGAGTTTCAAGCTGAGCGAGATTAGATTTCAGTTAGATATTAGGAAGAAATTCTTCACAGTAAGGGTGGTGAGACTCTGGCACAGGTTGCCCAGAGAAGCTGTGGATGCCTCATCCTTGGAAGTGGCCTAGGCCAGTCTATGATTCTACGGTATATTTATTTCCTACCAATTCTGCTTATTTCCTAAGAGCATGTACGGTTGCACCAAACGTTCACCCCGAGCACCCAGAAGCCCGAAGACACGGGGAGAGCTCCAGGAGCTCAAACCCTCCCGCACCAGAGTCTCACCGGGCTGCTCCGTGACATCCACTTTGGCAATGTTCACCTCCAGGTCCTCGCCCCACTCCGCGAACTTCTCCCACTCGGGCTGCAGGTTCTGGCAGGCGGGGCACCACGGGGCATAGCTGGGGACGGCACGAATCTGTCACTAAACGGGGACGCT
>NW_009704399.1:0-18498 GCF_000703405.1 Apaloderma vittatum
CCAAAGGTCCCTATTTAGCCAGGCCGGTCTCATTCCCCATCTACTCATTTTTCGACAGGTAGGGACAGCCTGCTCCTGTGCCTTAAAAACTTCTCTCTTGAAGTATGTCCAACCTTGCTGGACTCAGCACTGTCGTTAGACAAGTGTTCTTTTGTTCCTCTGGAAGAAAATGGACTCTTTCAGGAAGAGTTCTTTGACTTTGATAGTTCTGACTTCTCAGCTCTCCATCTCTCAGTTCCTACTGCTCAGGTACTATATTTGTCTGGAAAACACAAAAATCAAGACACCTGTATCACTTCAGAAAATTTGGCATCTTGAGATACCGGACGTATAGTGTCCAGTTTTGCTTTTGCTTAGAACTGGACTGGAAAGCCTCCCATGTAGAGAAATTAAGTCAAAGGGTCAGATTTGATACCTAATACAGATCCTCATTAAGTGTTTCTTAGTTGCACCAGGCACAAGTTTCACTCATTGACCTGTGGGATGTAAAGTACCACCAGACAGCTATTGCACCATGGTTTTCATGAGTGAAAACCAAGCTACTTTTATGAAGAAGGTCAACCATATTCAGTAGATGTGAAAGCTGAGGTTAAGACTTCACCTGTATGGTACTAACCAATGTGGTCATTTGGATGAAACCCTTTGCTTAGATTTTCAAAAACACATGAAAAATATTTCTCTCTGCAGTTTACTGTCCTCTGTGTTCATTTTTCACCTTTTAAAGCAGTACAAAATCATTTTGTCTTTTTCAGTACGGTTAACACAGCTACAGAATGGATTTGAAGTCAGTATGTAGCTTGTCCTAAGATTACTTTTAAAACACAACGTGTATTGTTTTAAAGGTGTCAGTAATGTTGTGCATCACACACTAAGCTCTCCCCTATCCTCCCGTGTTTAAAAGGATTTCAGACTAAAGGTATTTTAACTTTAGCTGCACAAGTCAGAGTTCATGTGTACAGCAAAGTAATAAATTGTAGAAAGCTGAAAGAAGCCAAAGTTTACAGGCAAAGAGATTTTACTGTATCTTAACAGATTCAGTTTCTTTAATAGATGTATGTAGAGCAGACATACTGGACAGGGCTGGTTTAAGAGCATCTCGGTTTGGACTGTGTTTCTGCTCTGTAGTCCAGGCTGCAGTTCAATATATAAGTTGACTTTATGCACATTCTCATCCCAGACCAAAACATGACCAGAACAGCTGAGTGCTTTTCATTAAGATATTTAGGGAAAGGTGTTAAAATATTTGCTGTTACATAAATTTCAAGGAGAAAATCCTGCCCACCTCTGCAGAATGAATTTGAATTATGCCATCATTTATGCTTTCCTTGTCTTTCATCAAATGAAAGCCCTAGAAGTAATGATTTCTATTGTAACATCATCATTATAAGTAGCTGTAAGACTGAGTGAACACCAAAAAAAACTGAGAGAGAGACAAAGATAGGTGGCTTTACAGACCATATGACACCACATTAATTAATAATTTTACATGTGTTCTATAGCATTCGTTTCACTCACCAGTAATAAAGATTGTAGATCTATTTTTGCACTTCTAAATATTGATTTGGTAAACATTTTATACAAAAATTCTTGGACATTTAATGGGGAAGAAATTCTACATCTTCTAAAACCACTGGGAAAAGCTGTTGTGTTGACATTAGGGTCAATCAAGCGGCCAAATTATGAAATTATTTGAACAGTTACGAGTATAATATTTCCTTTCAGTTGTTTTTATTGAAATAACCTTTTGTGACTATTAATAACTTTCATGTAACATCAGTTGCAGCAGCCTGACCTGACTCTGCACACAAAGCTAAATGTAAACTAATGAGCACTTAACTCTGCATTACATAAACAGACATTTATCAGATGACAAATTAAAACCAGTAAGACACCAAGACAAATGTGCTGTCAACAGCATTAAGATGGGTCATTTTCACCAGTCCTCTCAACTGCACATTAATAAGTATTCCTTATTGCACTACATTCAGTTCTTTGATATTGATTTTTCAGCAGTCCAACACAAGTCAAAGTTTTTCCACGCAGCACAGTGGTAAGTCCCACTAGGAAAGATGGTAAATGTGAATGTATTTTGAAAGCAATGATGGCTGACAAATCCATAAAAGATAGCTCCAGACAACATACAAAAACATGTTAATATTTTTTATGTATTATCTTTCAGAAAAAATGCACCAGATGCTTCAGCATTGTGAGTACTCTAAATATTCGGGTAGTAAATGCAAAGATGAGTCTCCATGACCTATTTAAAAAAAAAAAAAAGTAAAACCAAGATAGTTTAATTTAGTTGACTTTAAAGCTAATTGATTTAATGAATGCCAGTTGTGTTAGTTTAACTGGGAACTTAGGAAGTTTTAATTTTTATTTGACAGTGTCTTTCATTTTTTCAAGAAGCAAATTTCTAACAGGAGAAGATCATTTTAGTCAGGCTTCAGAACAACATTTTTACAGAATAAGAATGCAACTCCTACTGATGTTAACCCCTGCCTGAATCCTGGGAATAACATCTCAGCCTTAATGAGCAAATGCCTCATGTGATAAGAAGCCTCTGATGATGAGCGGCAAAATACAAGTGACTAGGTTATAATTGAGCGATGAGATCTTACAGAGTGAAAGACATTTGTGGAGTGGATTGTGGACACAGCAACGATTCTTAGAGTTTGCTGCCTGTGCTCATCATGCCATGAAGAGGCAGTGTTCACTGCCTGTCAGAAGCACAGGATGGAGAACTCAGATATTTGGACTTCCTGCTACTGACTCACTAACTGAACATGTCAAATCACTTAACCTATTGCTAACAACAATCCTGTATGAACAGCCACTGAAGTTTTGTAAGTTAGTTCACGATTGAATAGATGGAATAATATAGAAGTACATGTCAGGACTAGAAAAAGTGGGGAGAGGAAAGAAGGCTGAAAACAGCTTACTTGGTACATTTCAACACTATTTGCAGCCTTTCGATACTTTAACAGGGTGTATAGGAAAGATGGGGACAGAATTTTTAGCAGGGCTTGTTGCGATAGGACAAGAAGTAATGATTTTAAACTAAAAGAGGATAGATTTAGACTAGATATAAGGGGAAAATTTTTTACAATGCGGGTGGTAAAGCACTGGAACATGTTGCCCAGAGACGTGGCAGAAGCCCTATCCCAGGGAAAGTTCAAGACCAGGTTGAACGGAGCTCTGAGCAATCTGATCTAGTTAGAGATGTCCCTGCTCACTGCAGAGGAGGTTGGACTAGATGACCTTTAAATGTCCCTTCCATCCCAAAGTGTTCTATGCTTCTATGATACCAAGGGATAAGGGGAATTTTGCTGTGTGAATGAAACCCAGACACACTGGATGGATGAGACCTGAAAACACACAAGGACTGTTGTATCCATAACCAGCCACATCTGGCAGCATGAAGAACTCCCTGGTAAGGTGGACAGATTGAACTGGGTTATTCCTTAGGACTGGACGACTGTATCATTAGAGAAAAGCAGAAATTCTGTCTTCTGCACAAGGGGAAAAAAAAGTAATACATTTTGTCTGAAAGCTTAGAAAATTGTTAAATCAGAGTCAGAAACACAAACTGGAATTCCTCTGATGAAAGGTGAGTGTATGCCTGAGCTCAGGCTTTGGAGGCATGAGAATTTAGGCTCCATGACAGTCAGTGGCAATTAGGGGGAAGACTGATCTAATGAATGTAGCTGTCTAAAATAAGATGAGACTCTTGTATATATCGACTTTCTCTCTGCAAAGGAATTTGGAGTCACTTGGTGAAATGCTGAAAGCAATATTTTACATGTGTTTATGTATATCCAGAAACCCAAGTGTGGTCAGGTGAATTCCGTGCTGTGCAGTACACACATAAACAAAACCCAAACAACAAACCACAATTAAAATGTCTTGCATTTCTTTTGTCCTATAGATGACCCAGGAAACATTTTCAAGAGAAGCTTGTACTTTTCAATTAACATCTACTGTGTTCATTCCGAGATACTTCAGTGAGGCCCAGTCATCCATGAGTGGAAATCCACTGTCTGTTGAAAATCAAGGCTATGTAAATAATTTTCAGGAAGTTTTCCAAAATTGGAGAACCTCAAGTCTGCAGTCAGTTGGGCAATATAGATGAAAACTGCCCAGAGTTGTTTAAGTGCCTTGAAGGTTTGTACATAAACCCAGCTAAGAGCATAAATACACCACCAAATGAGTTGCTGAAATCTGAAAATACTACCAGCTTTGTGCAACTATGCACTGTATGCAAATTTCCCCTGTAATTTCAGTTTCGTATAACAAAAAACTCCCTTCTTTCTATTTGATCTTTCACAGCAAAGGATTGGTTTAGTCTTAAAAATAATGAACGAGTATTCAAAGAAAATAATTCCATCATTCAAGGTCTATGTTTGACATGTGGGGATAGTGAAGAAGATTTAACTTTTTCTCTCTTAATCCCCCCGTGGTAGTGAATGCAGGAAATATTTCCCACTATCACCTCAATTCCTGTCAAACTTCAGATTCTCCCTGGAATTAATTAGGAAAGGGTGTATAATTTGCCCTAGCTTGGTAATAAATTTTCGGAGGAGATGATCAGATGTCTGTTGTTGGTGGGACAATGAGACAAAGGCAGGGATCTGGACTGTTGTAGTCCAGTAATCTGTTTTCAGCATCAGGAATTTTTGCTTGCCATTGTAACTCACTTTACATTTCAATGTTAGCTAGTTCTTTCATGTGGAAATTTTTAAAAGGAACATTAAATGGAAATAATTTTTTTTCAGGGAAATAAATTTTTTTTCACATTTTCATAGTTGTAAAAAAGTAAGAAGTGCTGATTGATCCCTTCTGTGTTTCATCACTCCAGAAAAAAAATATGTGAGGATGCTGATAGGATGAAATGTAACACTTAGAAGCGAGTATTTTTTCTTTTACTTTATTTTGGAAAAGTACACAGTCTACTTAAGTGTTCCTTTATTTGGAAAAGGAGTCAAGATTTTTTAGGAGAACCTCAAGGTATGGAAGTTCCTGTCTCTGCTTTGCATTAGAGAGTAATAACGTTTTCTATCCTTTAATGATTCTTTAACTTTTTGGCCCTTTCCTTTGAAGCAAGCTGTTTGTCCCGTAGCTTTTGCCACTCACTAAATGAGACACAGTGTGTTGATGAGTGCTCTTGGAAAGAATTTGTAATATATATACATTTTAACCCAACAGAAGGCAGTGCTAGTGGCCTTGCTAGGAGACTTTAAAAACCCTCTGAAAAGCAAACATTTACCTTCAAAATAGGGTAGACAGTAGTAGGGATCAGGTGTTTTCAAAGGTTCCCCTAGGGAAGTTTTTTGGGTGCTGTAATTTTGGAAAGCACTTCCATTGCAATGAACACATTACATCCACGTTTTTGCCCAGGCGTTGCATAGAAATATCCCCGGGAAAGGCTGTGATCTCATGAAGGGATATCTCATAGAGGATTTCTTCATCCAGACAGAGAAGGCCAAAAGGTGCGAGGCTTTGTCTGGCTCTACACATTCCCAGGAATGCTTGGCGTGGTCCTTCTTTGCTTGTGGGGAAGCCTGGGAAAACAAATTCTTTTACCTTCTGCCCTGCCAGGACCAACAAACCTACTACATGGAGCTCACCAGAGGCCAAGATTTTGCTAGTTCCCCAGGTCCCAGGTCCTGCACTGGGCTCTGCACAGGCTGATAATCCTTGGGATGTCTGGTCAACATTGTGCACAAGAAGCCCCCAAAATTATATTTCTTTTTCCCGAGTACCTGATACCAATGACTTTTCCCTGAAATGTTTATGAATCTGCACAAATACTATCACATATGTCTTTTCCAACCTAAATGATTCTACAATTCTTTAAAGGAAACTTCAGTTCCCCAGTTAACTAAACAGTCTTTATTATGAGTAGGTAACTTTGCTGTCCTCTCATGTTCTAGGGTTTTCTGCTACTCCTTCCTTCATCCCATTTTTGCCCCTAGAGATATCTATCTGCTTTTTACTACTCTGTGTCAAAGCCAAAAGGCTCACCAATACTGAAACCCATTTTACATGTAATGCTGCCGTTACTGAAGAAATGTGATCCTTATTTGGTCTTGCAGGTATGTCTTCAGGGGTAATTTTTGAAAGATGAAGGTGACAATGACTTATCTCTGCTGTGAGTTCCCCCAGCACAGTATAATTGACCATTCTCACCTGGTCATAATCAAGCAGGAGCTGAGGTTATGGACCAGGTACTGCCACTGTCTCACTGAGCAGTAATGTCAGGTACCCTTGAGGGCTGTTTTCATGGTTTCTGCAAAGCCCAAGTTGCCTCTTGTCAGTTAAAAGACCGATTTGCGTAATCTGAAGAACACCTCCATTCAGACACTGATGATTCCACAAACCAGGCAACACAACATCTTAATGATCCTGTAAGTATTAGCATGAATCATTATGGACTTTCATCAACCACAATCTGTTAATTACTTGTGACCTCTATGCGGTGTAAAACCAGATATCTCTTTTCCAGACCACTCTCCTAATAACACTGCTTTCTGCTCACCGTTGATTTGTGAGGGTGTCCAAATCTCTTTACATTGAGTGTGAAGAGTCTACCAAAACTGGAAGGTTAAGTTGTCATAACCACAGCTTTTCATGACCCCGAACCTTCCCCAATTATTTGGCTGTTAGTTGCTTTTTTTCTGTTCTTCAGAAAAGCTTCCTAAAACAAATGTATTTGGAGGCAAGGCAGCAGAAGGTAACAAAAGATTCCATAGTTTGGGCTTAAATTCATGTAATTTGCTGGATGCAGCAAATGATGTTCTGAACTGGCCACCAGACTGACTTCATCCAGTGTCATGTCTCAACAAGACCTGCGTTTGCCAGCTCCTCTGGCAGCACAAGAACGACCTCAGAGTGAAATGGCAAACGGAAGATAATCAGTTTCCTTCTGTACTCATTAATTTGCAAACAGGTCTCCATTAGTGAAGCCTGAAGCTCAAGGTCTCTTCGCTTGTGCCAAATATTGCTAATGTTTATTATTATTATTATCACCCTAGTTATTCCTATTAGTTTAACACCATATCTAAACATCCTAAATCAATTTTGAAGGGAATGTGGATGGAAAAGTGAAGGGTTTATTTATTTTTAATAAGGATAAGCTCAGGTGCTAGGAACCAACTGTGTTTTCCCAGTTTTCGTACCAGTCCCCAAGCATCCTCCTACCCTCATCTTACAAACTCGGTCTGACACTGGGTTGATAAATTGACAGAAAGTATCAAATGTCAGCTAAGGCACTGATTCCCTCTGGAGGCTCTTGGGAACAAAGTATGAACAGATTGTTCATGCCAGAATACCTCATTATTTTAAGCAAATTGACTTTCTTATTGACTACGTTGAAAGGTTGTACACTAGTTATAATTACCAGTTCTACTTAATTTTCTTTTATAAAAAGGTCTGCACTCTCTACTTGACAGTATTATTTTGATTAACCTACTTTTTGCCCCAAGAGGCTATTTAATATTTAAAAAAGAATGGCTTGATCATATAGATGTATAGCACATGCACACGATTATTGTGTTATAATCACCCATACCTAATCTGAATGGTGAAGTGCATTACACTACATTTTGCAATGAACTATGAGACTTTGTAGAGACAATAGCAATATACACATTAAAAATAAAAGCGACCTGCAACTGTGGGAGCACAAAGAGCATTTTGTGCCATCTACCATAAAATACAACAGTGTGATGTGAAGCAAAAAGATTAAAGGATTTGTTTCACACCTCTTGATTTCAGTTTGTGACTATTTTATACTCACTATATTTGGCTTATGGTATTGTTTAAAATAACAATAAAATGATACAATAATTTTTATATTCTCTCCTTTATTGGTCACAAATCCAGCTTTCACCCACCTCTAGTTTCGAAATGACAGAGTAATATGAACTGACCAGAGTTTGGCCTGCTCAGATTTGGTCAAAGTAATTGTTGGAAACAGGTTCTTGGCTTTCTGAGAGACTAGAAAGGGATTGAAAAGAGCCTGCTGATGCAGAAACATCTACCTGGAATGAGGGCCAGTGAAATGTCACTTGTAATCCCATTAGAATGATCCTGCTTGGCTACCCCATGCTGCCCTGAAGGAAGCACTTGGTCTCTACAGTAGTTCATTGAAAAACAGGGGGGAAAATGATGACTGGTTTAATAAAAATGATGTTGTCAACAGTCTAAAGGCAAATATTGCACTCTGCTGCGGTTAAAAATGTATTTTCTTTCTAGATTTTTCTTTCCTTATGATCTTACAAATTAGTGGGAGTCCCTACTGGCATTAGAGTCCAGTTCTAATGCTGTTTCAAAATGATCTTTTAAGCTAAGAAATTCAGAAACGAACTCTGATATCTTCTACACATCAATTTTCCCTTGATACATTAACAAATCTTTGTGAAAAGCTGTTATACCATGACACACGTCTTCATAGAAGTGACCTCTTCTTATTCAGATATTGGCCCTCACCATGTTTATACTGTTGACAGGAAAAAAACTCGGTATGATTAGAAGAATAAAGTCAAAAGTGAATGCCAAATTAGAATGTATTCGCATCATTAGAAAGGTAAAACTCCTTGCAGAACCTTTATTACTGGTAATGAGGCGAGAGGTAAGAAGAACCCCGCTTGGCTTTCACATCATAGGCTGTGTTTACAAGTGAGAGAACAGAAAATAAACACCTTTTCACTCATGAAGTGAGAAAATTGGATCTGGAATCCATAGGGAGAAGACATATATGAACCTACAACCGCATTTTGACTGTCACTTTTCTGACTAGAAGCACTTTTGGGGAGCTCCAGTCAGAGCTGGAAGGAATGATCTAATAAAACACATACACTCTGTGGGGCTGTTGTGCCAGGGAATGAGTGACTGCAATTAAAATGACCCTGAGATGCTTCAGAATGAGATTTCTGAGATTTATGGTGAGAAGACTTAAAGAGGGTAGACTGCTTTTCCTGCTGCAGAATGATTAGCTCCCTCCAGAGAAATGAAACAAGACCCAAGTATGTCCTGTTTAAACAAAGAATTAACTGAAGACCCAGCACTGTCATTGAGATGCCAGAGATCTGCTGCTGTTATACTGGAGAAGGTTTAAGAAACACATTATTTTTATGCAACTATTTTGCAACAAAATTCTGAAAGCAAAAAAAAAAATTGCTTTCCAGTCACTTTTTTTTTTTTAATCAAAATGACACAAATTTGTAGGTATTTTACTTCCGCACACTGTATATGTTTAGTTTAACTTACACAGTCAGCTAATAGGAAATCTGTGCAGATAATGTGAATCCTCTGGAATTTTGCTATGCACATCCCAAACGTGTGGATTTTATGGACATGTACGCTGAGATTCAAAGAAGGCTGTAGGCACCTAAATTCAATTATGGCTAAAATTTGGGTTTCAGGATGACGTAGTTCTGTGACTGTCTACTTCTAGGGGTGCCTGAAGCCATTATTTGCAGAAAGTTATTTTGCTGAGGTGATTTCTCAGTAGCTTGTTATCCTCCTTTTGAACTCGACTGAATAATACCATGTTGCTGTGGTCTGAACTACTATCTGCTGCCTAAATTCCATGTAAACTAATGGGACAATGTCTTAGCTCCTTAAGTTTTCCCAGTTGGTAAGTCCATGAAGAGTGTACCTAACTCAGATTGCCATGACGGGACTCTTTATAAAAGAAAACCAAAATATTACTATATGTAAATATATTTTTTAACTCGTTGAGTTTCTTTTATGATTTTTTTACAATTTATTTATTCTCTGGCTAATGCAGTTGAAAGTATTTGGAGAGCTGAATTACTCACCTGAAAGTAGAGAAAGATTATGTTGCTTGAGCATAGGTTTCTGGTGCCATGTGATGCACCCCTGGGGATCTGAGGTGGACGAGGAGACTGGCTCATATAACACAAAAAACTTGATCCCCAGAGCTTTCTGGAGGAGTGTCTGGAGAACAGGCTGGATGCCTGACTCCATCCCAAACAGCACTGGATTCCTATTTGTGGGCATTTAAATTGAATCATGCATCTTTGATGTCTACAGTGGAAGCTTAGGCACTTAGCTTACGTGTAGAAACTTGTAGATGTCCACATTTAGGTGTCTTGAGCTGAGCTGAGCTCAAGAACCCTGCCTTCTCAGGGTTGTGAAGGATCTGAGCTTTGGAAGGTGTTTCTCTCATATTTTAAACAGTTTTTTGGAGGAAAGGTTCAGGCAACATCTGTTTGACTATGGCAGCTCTGGTTGATGCCTGGCATTCACCTAGCCTGAGTTTTAACCTGAGCAGTAGGCAAGGGCATTGAAACATCCATGCTGAAAATATCCTAAATCCTTCCTGTTACTCTGAGTATTATAGTATATTTAGGAAGCGACACATTACTAATGCTAAAACACATTTTGCAATTGCAGTGTTATGTGCTAGCAAATACATAATTATATAAATTAAGTATATAAAAGCAAGAGTTTATTGAATGTACAAGAATTTACTATCATCTAGGGTGTCATACTACTTATGTCTTGTATGTATCTCTATGTACACATATACATGAATATACAGAGGTATGGCCATGCATATAAAAAGAGATAGGTGCATGTGTAGTAGGTAAGTATGTAAACAGGTATGTGAGTATGTTCTATGTGTAGTAGGCATATGTAAGAATTGTTATAAGTTGTGAGAAGCTAATGTAAGAAAAGCATCTCTATAGAAGCATAATGGAGCTGCAATAAATCAGCCCAGAGCAATTCATTATGCTTGTGCTTTGGATTTTCAGTAGGACAGCACTACTCTTTGCACTTAAAATGTTAATGAGGGAACAATGATTTTACTACAGCTGTGGTCCAAAAACATGTATGCGGAGGAGTAGTTATGTAACGCAGCGGTGCCGGGTGGGTCTGTGCAACCAGGCTCTGAGGGAGCCATCAGTGCTTTCCTACCATTGCACTGATGTTGCACCAACACCCGTTGCTTTCGGAGAGGTAGGGCCAACGTGTTTGTTAGAAAACAGAGAGGTGGGAAAATCAAGTTTGTGAGAAACCAGTTGAGGAGATTAATCACCCTCCTGTGTAATCTCTTTTGTGAACTTACAGCTGTACATAAATGTGATTTACATCCAGAAGGATGATACCCTGTTTTGCGATTGTCTCTGATGTTGTTGTTGGTGGAAGTGGACATGCTGTAAACCTTTGGAGGCTCAAGTCCTTGCTGTGCTCTGCAAGCCATCTACGTCGTGGCAAGTGCACAGTTACCCACAGTGGCATGTCAAGGCAGCTCAGCCTTGATATGAAGACATGGCCTCAATGGGAGAAAATTAAGGTCATTTCCATATTTGAGTGTTGAGAATGGCAGTAGGAATAAAAGCAGTGTGTAAAACGTGGTTACGAGGATGTTCTGCCTACAGGGATGTGAACTATTTTTCTTACTTTCTTAAATGGCCACCAGTCAGTACAACTTCTGACTGATTCATAGCTGTTCATGTCCAAGTATCAACTTATTGAGTAGCCTGGTTCATCATGCATTCATAAATATTGTATCTTATGAGTGACTAAAAAATGTCTTAAATATTTTTTTTCTTTTCTTTTTCTGGCATTAGTGTCTTTCCAGGGACAACAAAACTGAGCATATTCCAGGGTTTGGAAATGTGGCAATAATGCAGCAATAACAGCATATTATTATGGGTCTTTTATCCATTGTACAGTAAATGTCTTGGAGATTGCTTTGTATCCACATTTTTGTCAAGCACGGCATTGTGACCTTGCCTTCTATTTCCAGCTCAGGAGCTGAGTTGGGATAGTTGGATAAGCTATAGTCCACCGAAAGGAAAGTATATGGTGAAACAAATGTCTCCTCAGCAACCATTTAACAGGATTACCTGTGAACTGATTCTGGCAGGAAAGGAAGTTAGGACTCTGCTGAACTACTGTAAACTTTATCTAAGATAGTTTTTGTGGCCTCCTTCTTTCCAGCTCAGTGACTTAGGCATCTCATTTTCACTTTGAAAGCAAAAATTCCTAGATTCATATTGCAGATGATCTGCTTCCATCACAGCTGTCTTGAAGGCATTTAAATACCACGTAGAAAAGTGCAATTTAAAAGCCCAGATGTTCTCCCTGAGTTTTTGCAGGACATACATATGACCCTTCTGGTCTATGCTATTTGGCCAAACCTGTTCCTGTCCTACACACCAAACTTCTGTCATGAAGTGCTATTCATCTTCTTCAGCCTCTGCTTCAATTTTGAGAAATGTCTGATATGCTTTCTAATGTTAAACTTAAGTCCAAATAAGTTAAATATTTCTTAGAAGTTGTTTCACACCTACTGTAGGTGATCCTGCTCTGGCAGGGGTGTTGGACTAAATGATCTTTCGAGTCTCTTCCAACTCCTAGCATTCTGTGATTCTGTGATTCTTCTTTCTTTCATTTCATGCAATTCATCTACTGGCTCAATCACAGATAAACTAGCACAAATCAATGAAAAAGATTTCAATCTTAATTGCCTCTAATTCACAATGGAATAATTAATTGGACATGCTGTGTCCTGCAAAACTTCTGTCCTTTGTTCTGCAGTTTTACTGTGCCATGTTTAATTGATTGTGGTAATGGACTGCAAGAACTCTCTTAATAAAATAATAAAACAAAAATAAATTTGTAAAAAAATACTTAACTGTATAGCATGTGGAAAAAGGGCATGTTTCCAACAGCTGGATGGACTGTGACTTATAAATTTTACCTTTACTCATAAAGCAAACAGCTCTTAAAATAGTCTTCTGAACCAGCCCCTTCTCCACAAAGCCAGCAGATAAGATTTATTGGAGAGATGTAAGAAAGAGATAAGGATACATTTAAAATTACTCTCAACTAAACTGTGATCCTAATAGCAACAATATAAGGATAGACAATTGCCTGAAAGATATCCCAGCGTCATCAAAGATGTATAAGGTTGCTGTTTTAGCACGTCAGCTCCTGTTGCAGGAAAACCTGAGGAATTATTCATTCCTCTGAACACCGCATCCATAGAAGAAGAAATGATGATCTTTTTATTGGGCATTCTGATTTATTAGGGCACTCAGACTCTTCCCTTTCTTTTTTTTACAGATTTTAGATAGCTCACTAAACTCTGCCTATAATCAAATAAACTTAGTTATCATTCAGTACTGCCTTTTCTTTTGCTATTTTACTTCTGCATTACCCTCTATGGTTGTGGTTTCACAAGAGCTTGAAGATTTTATTCTCTTTTCCCCAGTTTCCACTCAACTTTGTGCTCCAAGTTCCATTTCTCTCCACAAAACTGTAGAACTGTTATGTGGGGTTTTTAAATTTTTTTTTTAAACTTAGTTTATTTCAGAAATCTGCGTTATGGTGCAACTCTGCAAAATCAGCACTAGTAGATCAGAGGTATTGAATTATTCTGGTGAGACATGGGCTGGAGGTGCCTGTGGCATGATGCAGTAAGAAAATCTTATACAGGTTTTTCAGCTGGAGAAAATGTACCATGGAATGACACAAATAAATCAGACAGAAAAAAAAAAAAGAAGACGAGCTCTTAGGTCTGTTGAAAGGGAAATTCAATTGACTGTCATCTTTATACAAATCTGTGAGAGTTAGGCTTGAAGTTACAGTGAAGAAGTCTGAGAGAGCAGAGATGGTACGGTTAAAGTGCAGGGGTTTGGCTCCTTTTGAGAAAAGCTTTGTCCTATATGTTACTTTACAGCCATGTCCTATTTTACCATTGAGCAGTGCCACTGAGATGCATTTTCAGTTACTTGTTCTTTTGTATTGCGTAACATCTACTTTCTATGGACGTGCAAATAAATATAAAAAGTGCAGAGAAATAGTGAACCTGGAGCTTTGCACCTTGTTTTGAGCTAAGACCCTCTCCTTTCATGCTCTGCTCCCTTTTTCTTCATGCCTTCTACCTTGTCATATTCAGATCATGCCTCATTTAGCTGAATTACTCAGGTCGTCTTAGATTAATTGTGCAATTTGGCACTGATGCTGCTGATACTTCCATGTCTGAGTGCTGTGTCAAAGAAGTCGTAATATAAGCAGGATTTAAGAAGATATCTGCTAGCAAACAAGAACACAGACTAGGAAATCTGATATTTGCCATCACCTTGTTTTTTATGATTAATTAGTGGATGTGCTGGAGTAATAATCCTGTGCATGTGCAATTTTGCTTTACATTTTCTAAGCCCCATCCCTTCAATTCGGCCTCCCATCCTCATTAATTTTCAGTGCGTACTGCCGAAAATGTTCCCTTCCTACAGCAGCTTTGTCGTGTAAATCTATTTTCTTAATTAAGAATTTTGCAAACAGGATGACAGTGGGACCGTAAAGTGCATCCCTGATAAAAAATAGTCTTTCTGGAAAAGGTGGTTTTCATTTGCAGTTAAAATCGACTAATATGGGAAGAGATTCAGCTGAAAAGAGATCACAAATATTTGCACAGGAACCTATGCTGTCATAAAAACACATTGAATGAGACGAACTGATGTTGTTTAAAACATTTTCTTTTGTAGGCACTGCAAGTTAACTTGTCCCCAGAAATCCTAATTCAGCAATATGTTTAAGCATATATGTGCTTTAATCAGCTGCGGCAGTGAATGGGATTCTTGAAATGCTTAAATTTCAGCATGTGCTGAAGTTTCATGCTCAGATAGATTTCTAGTGTATTATGTCAGTGTTAAAAAGTGTCACAGATTAGAAAAATCACATTCACATTAAAGCTAGATTCTTTTCTTTCCTTGCCTGTTTATTATATGTTCAATATGTAACATTAATATTTATAAGCATATAGAAGGCATATTTGCAAGCACTTTCCTGTAAATAAGATGCTTGGAATTATAACAGCATTTCTCGGTTTTATTTTTCTTCATATTTTTATGGTTTCTTTTTCTACTTTCATTTTTTTCCCTGAACTTTTCCACTTTAGGTTTACCATCCCTTTAATAGAATGAAAATAAACAACACCCTCCTTTCCTTTCTCATTTTGAGCTGTTTGTTTCTATTGACTTATTTAACTTTTTTTTTTTTAAATGTCAGTGATTTCTTTGGTTTTCATTAGACTTATTTTTACTTTCTCTTTCATATCCTAGTTTATTTCTAGCTCCAGTGCTTTGCCTGGTTTCTGGTCTACGTCAACAGTGACAAAAAATAAACAAATAATGCCTATGGTATTTTGTTTGCCTAAGACCACCAGGAGAAACTCTAGCATTTCTGTGCTTAGAAAGCAAAAAACAAAGAGCAATGCACCTGAAGGATACTTTTCAATGTCAGACCTGTACACATCTGTGTGTGTCCAAAGGAGTGAGCATTTTAATTCCTGAGTAGACTCTTTACTCACCCAAAAAGCAGTCCAGATAATTACCTAGCAGTGTAGATATTTCCTGGGGAATGCTTTGGAAACATTAGAAAACCCCATCCATCGATTTTAGTCTTTCCTGCCTGTTATTGAAACCATGAATGCTAAAATTCTTACCCTAGCAATGATCTGAAGAGAGCCTAAAAAAAAAAAAAGAGGAAAAAATCAGCAGAGCAAAGTTGTGTTGTTTAAAGCTCCAATATCTAAAGGCTATTTTATTAGTCTTTGAGGGAACAGGAATCTTTGTAAAGTAGCTTAAGAGATGTTTTCAATGCTTATTCAGTTGTCCTCTTAAAACCAAGAAGAGAAAGAATTTCGACTCTGTTTTATGCTAGTCATAATTGTAAATTTTTGGACAAAGTTAACAAAGAGAAATTAGATGTCTTAGTCCAGATGCAGCCTTCTGTGAGACACCTCCGATGCTGGCTTAGCTGGGAGGCTCTGTGGAGCCAGACGTGGTGGAGATCCCAGGTCCTCACTCCTGGGGCAGCCTTCCTTGGTGATTTGCCCTAAAATCAGGGAGCTTATGAAATCCCTGCTGCAGTCCTGTAAACCTGATATCCTTGTAGAAATACATGCAGCCAGCCAATTTCAACACCTCTCGAGAGCTTCTGCTCTACAGAAAATTCTGGCAGGAAACACTTTCAGACCAATTCAGGCTTTTTCAAAAGAACAAGAATTTTCTGACAAATTGGAAGCATTGCCTTTTGTCTAAATTATCCTTAACATCGTCCATTTGGAATTATAAAAAAAGAGAAATAAATAACAGCAGTAGATAGTTCTCATGCCGTTCTTAAGTATGAGATGATAATTATGTATTCCCAGGATAAAAAAAAAGCAAAACTCTTACATTCCAGTCCTGACCCTCCCTTTAATATGTCACATTACTTAGATTAAATTTTGTAACCTCTCTATCCCTTAGGTTAACCTGCTGTAAAAGTATGTAATACCATTCTTTGAATTATTTTTCATTAGTATTTAATGATTAAAGTATTATTTCAATGCTTAAAATTTACTATTTAATTTTTTTCCCTTGTAAGAAAGGGCGAAGAAGGTGAGGGGAGTGGATTTTTTTTTAATTGACAAGTACAACAAATCTTTCAGTGGAATTCTAATCTCAAATGCTGTTTCTCTAAAGGGATCACTAGCCCTTGTAAGCACTGCAGCAAGGCTAATTAAAGCAAATATTGAATCAGACAAGATTTACATGGATGTATAGTATATTGCATTTTGATTATTCAACAAGAAGTTCTACTAACCTTGTTTTCACTGACCTATATGAAAAAATGCATTCCCTTTAAGTTTGCTATAGTGAAATCTCATAATTCCTCATTTCTAGAGACAAATACCCATGGCTTCTTAGAAACTCTTATAATTTATGTGGATAAAGGTGCCTTTGAAAGTCTGGATCGATATATACAAGAAAAAAAAATTCTTATTTGAAAAATGTCTTGGGTTCTGGTTATGATTCTGCCTATGCCCAGGTCAGCTGTAAAAGTTTTGACCATGAATTCAGTGTAAATTATGCCTCAAGTTGAAAGTATGTGTGTCTGGTGATAATACCTGGGGTTTAGTTTGCCTGGCAACTGAGGATAATCAAAGCCTTGTTTTGGATAGAATCAGAGAAACAATCCGTATTTTGTCACTGATGCTTCAGTGCAAATAAGCAAGTAGGACATGGAGGCAATACTATCTTTTCATTTTAAAGGCTGTGCTTTAGAGCTGCCTGACACATCATTTAACATCCATTCAGGAATGCAGTATTCTTTTCTTAACATTGAACATTCATTTCTGTCTGAATTTATCTGAATTCTTTCTTCAGCCAAAGACTAACATATATCCTATTGTACCAGGCAATTTCAGAGTGCAAATGTCTCTCCCAAATGGACTCTTTCCTTTAGAGCCTTATGCACCACCAAACAAAATAATCTGTGTCAGAGGTACAAGGCAATCGTTTTATCTAAAGCCACCCACTCCTCTTTTGTTTTCCCGAGAACATCATGTGCTTTTTATTTTTTATCCTCCTCTTCAGATCTGCAGATGTGAAACTTTAAATGCAGGGTATTAAAAAAAAACAACATGAAAATTACAGAGCTTTGCAGTCAAGCACTATGTGTCTGCAATTCTACAAGAGTAGAGATAATTTTACATGTTACTTACAGACATCCGTGTGATAAAAAGAAAAATAATAACCTTTTCCACAAAAAATGCAAAGATTGCATTTAATACCAAATGCTAGAAAATGAAAAGTGCATTAGTTTCTATGAAATAAATAAGCCTCTAAAATGAAGCTCTAAATGGGCTTTTCTATGACAAAAGGAAACTGTAAACTGAATATCAGAAAATGCTTCCTAGCTCTTAGATCTAGCCTAAGTAGACACAAGCAATGACACAACATGAACTCTAAACTTACAAGAAATGGATGCTGTATTGGCAAACCAGCAAGAGGAACAATCTGTAAAAATTCCTCTAAAATCTAAGAGGAGTCCTCTCCATGTCTAATTTCACAGTTATCTGATTAAAAAACCCTGGCATATTACACCTTGACATCGCACCTTACTCATTGGGGAGTTTAATAACTGCAGTTAAAATCATGGCTGCAAAACTCACTTTGCTATCAACAGAACAGAAATTCTCCCTCTGGTGCAAAGCTATTCCTTGCATAGGATATAGCTGGCCTTATATCTAGCATGTTGAGAAGTAAAAATGAGTAGTTTTTCTCTCTGTAAATGTGAGATTTATTATAAGCATAATATATTATTATTAATTGGTTTCCAAGAGCACTTAGAAATGCCAGCAGACATTGAAACACAAAGATATTCTTTATCTCAGAGATGTGACAGGATGGAAATATAAAGGGAAACAAAGAATGAGCTTGGTTGAGACTCTCAGTGTCCTGATACCTGTGGACATTCTGCAACCCACCACTTCTTTGTAGAAGCCTTTTATGCCACCAAACTGCGAAGCACAGACACTGGAGCAGGGTCTAGAGTTACGGTGAATGAATTTATACAGAGTTCAGGAAAGATATGCTAAAATGTCCACACATTCAAAGGCAGATGTAACAGAATTGCATTTAATTAGACTTTTAGATCAGTATAAGACATACACGATATACCTCAGCAGGA
>NW_009704399.1:18511-29151 GCF_000703405.1 Apaloderma vittatum
ACATCACATACATACATACATGTATAGCCTAAAGAACAAATGGTTGTGCAGCAGTTCCATGGAAAAGGGGTTTTACAGTGTCTCCAAATGAGATAGTGTTATACTAGGAAAGTATGATAAGGAAGATATATGTATATAAGTTCTATGTATATGTATATAAAATATAAAATGTAAAGAAGAGCATAACTTGCAAGACACAGAAGGATTCAGTTACCTAAGTATAGGCAGGTAGTGCCATTCTAGACAACCTGAGGTATCAGTATATGGATACTAGAAGGCTACATGGGAACAACATACAACTAAAAGTAATTATCTCTGGAATTACTGTTCCAGAATTTTTATCATCTTATTCTGGCATCCACAAGATGAGCTGTCTACACACCTGCTGTATGCAAATGACCCTTCCCCAATCCAGATGTTGGAGTTTAGGATGCAATTCATACGGTTGAAATCAAACACCCAGTTTGTAATTAAACCTTTTTGTGCCCTGAACGTTGCGAGTTTTAAGGAGGTGACGAGCTTTCTTGTGAGTATAGAAGGAGTCTATGGTGGCCCTCTCATTTTTAGGTATCTACATCATAGAAATTGGAATGAAGTTCTAGTTAAGAAAAAATCCCACACAGTGACAACATTTTGCTTGTGAGGCTTGGGTGAAACTAAAATACCTTCAGAAGAGTAAGGAAGTTTGATTTATGAGAAATGAGAGAAACAAATTAAAAATCTGATGTGAGAATGGTAGCTGTCTTCAAATACAGAAATGGCTGCTGTAGTGTGGAGCAATATATTCCTCAGGCTAGTGCTAGAAAGGATTAAAAATAATAGGTTTCAACCAAAGCAAAGCCCTTAGGAAAAAAACAAAAACAAAACCAAAGCCAAAATCAAAACCAAAACCAACCCCAGACAAACCTTTTGAACAGTGTAGATAGGAAAACATTGAGCAGACTGGCTGGAAAGTTGTGATGACTCCATTACTGGATATCTATGAGAAGACCTTGAACAAACATCTGTCAAGACTAATACGTTTGCTGTTGATGCCTCCTAGGGCAGGGGGATAGATGAAATAGCCTCTGAAATCCCTCCCAACCATATGAGTCTATGACGCAGAAATTAATAATTCTCTTTTTATCTTTGCAGAGATGTGGAACTAAATAATAACTTAAAGACTAATCTTAACCAAACCCAGAAGACTAGGAAAAACATAAATCATTAGTAATCCTATAAGATAATTTACATTGCCTTGCAAAAGTGCTCAGCACCTAGACAGCCAGGCAGCTTTTCATATTACCTCAACTACAATTCAAATGTCAAGTGAAAACAGACTTGCCAAGTCTACCAACCAACAGTTTAGAGATTTTCTAGGCATATTGCCATATGAATTTTGAAAAATAGAGCAAGTAAGGTGGAGGAATAGTCCCTTCTAACCCATAATGTGTCAGATCTTTGACTGCACATGATCCATCATTGTGACAAAGACAACATGCGATTAATTTACAGTCGGTTTTATTGCTGAATCTGCTTACTGCACAGTCTGTGCTACAATTTAGCATAGCCAGGCACCCATACATAAGGAAAAAAATGGATATTTGAAGTATCCTTCCCCCAAAATAGCCCATGTTAGTTACTACCACCACTATCACATACTCTGGGAGCATGCACTTGAACAAATCAGAGGCTGTGTACAACAGATAAAAAACAGATTAAAAACATTTGTTTTAAAAAGATTAAGCAGTTTATGAATAATTTATTCAAAATGCTCCTGTAATTAGCAATAGAGGAATTATTTGGTAATAACTAAACCATTACTGTGTGCTTTCTGAGTTAACGTAACAACCTCTACTGTCAATCTATGAAAATGGTATAAAACTAACAGTTTCTCAGATAACTGCTTTTGCATAAGTAGCTTTGGTCCTTCAAAAACTATTTTGGCCAGATTAAAATCACCAACTGCCATAGATATGAATATTATTTTTAATTGGTTTTAATTTTTCTTGCACTGATTAGTATCAGTGTCAACCCTGTCCTGTAGAGTCTGAACTGCAATACTTGTGCCTAAAACCTCACAGTTGGAATGTCACCAGCATAATGCATCACTTTTGCTTTCTTATCCCTGTTTATCACAGGTTTTGAAATGATCTTGTCATGAAATACTAATAATTAAAGAGCTTCTTTCTCTGGTGACCTTCACCTTTGGATTTATGTGGCTTCCATTGTTGTATCCATTAGAGATACTGTTTGTTCTTCTCTTTCACCTTCATTCAGTGTGGATGTGGATTAAGATGTGAATATAAACATTTAACTTGTTTCCCTTGCTTCCATACATGTTCCCCAGGATGTATAGAAGGTAAGGGAGGCAAATGAAAGGTAAGGACAGAGTACTGGTCTGAAACCTTGGATGGAAATTTCTCAAGAAACAAGTGGCAAAAGCTGAACAAAGGTCCAAACCAAATTCTCTTTTAAACATGTTCAAATAAGGCTTCTAAATCCAGAAGCACAAACAATTGCCAATTCCTGAAACATCACTGGATTATGAACACAGAAATTTCCAGATTTTGTTTTTTCACTGGTTTGTACTCCAGCTCAGGCTTCAGTGAACTTGACTGAAGCCATTTGTCTTGACACCACCAAAATTCTTTGTTATTTGGGTTCATATGAAGTGGCCTCAGGGAAAGTTTGCAAGTTTCTAAAGCTCAGATCTGTGGAAATACACCAAAGCCTAACTCTTGATCTTATGTTTCAAAGGACCCTTAGCTGGTATGATACGTGGTTTGGAGGTGTTGGATCAATGCCACACAGTGAATTTAAAGCTCTCTGCTTTATGATGGAGAAGTCTAGACACTAACATTGGTGTATCAAACGAAGAAATCTGAGTTAAAGAAGCATGTGGGAGAAGAAGGAAGAAAGGAAGGGGATGATCCAACATGCAGCATAAAAATAGTGAGAGGTGGCACAGCAAATTCCAGACAGCTGAACACTGGGTTTATGGCTGGACACTAGCATAGGGCAGAGAAGACACATACAGTATAGTTTTACTGTCTAATTGTGGTAAAGCTGCCTGGCTGGCAAAAGCCACTTTCTCATCAGCTTCTCTGGTTTCGATGTCTAGTGTAGAACAGACGATTAGGCCTTGGTATGAGATGTGGTAAAATCTCTTCCAAATCAGGCACAATAGGGATTGAAACGTGATTTTTCCTTTTCCCAACCCTTTGTTCAAGATGTGATATCAAGAATACTGGGATCAGTTGCTATCTGCCTCATAAGAGGCCATAAACCAAAAGTGTCCATGAAGACACCTCTGAGCAGCTGTGAGATGTCCTTTGCTCTTCCCTTGTCTGCCAACTGAAAGTCTTTGATCCTTATTGCTTGTTTTCTTGTTTCCACTCCTAAATATTGAAAATCTGTAAAATTCACTTAAGAAAAACTAAACAGGTACATCTCTATAAAGATTTAAGAATATTTAGACTGGGCATTTTGTCAAACATTGACCAAAAGCTCTAACCAAGTTTATTTAGGAGCTCCTTTGATATAATCCATTTCTCACTGGCAAGTAAATTGAAGAATACTTTCCAAATTTATATGAATTTTGCTGTTTGGGTGCTCAGCTGAAACCATGGACTTAATTTTCAAAAGTAAGGAGTACCTACACAGGCCTGCTGATTCCAAATGGCTGAAGACCTTTGATGGTCTTTGAAAGTCCAGGGTGTAATAACCCACTGAACATCCCCCAAAGGAGACATCCAACATTGATAACCATCACTGAAAATGACTTCTAAAACACATATCAATGACACTTGTCCCTCTTGGGGGAACATATATTCATGAGTCTAAATTTGAAAATATAAACAACTGCAGACAGCTATGCTAAAAGAGGACCAAGGAAGACACAGAAAAGCACTCCCTTGGAAACGTGCAGTGTTACTGTGCATTGATTCTTGCTGCCAGCTTTACATTTCAGAACAGAGCATGACACCCTGAGCATGTCTGCTAAACCAAATGTGAATAAAAATTCATATTACAGCAGTTCTGTTACCAGGAAACCTCTATTAACAATGTCCAATTTTGCTCCAATATACACATCCCATGCTTAAGTGTATTGCGGTCTGTATTACTTCTGTGTGTGTTTGTGTGCCTGCTCAGATTTATAGTGTATAACCACTCAATTGACACTGCATTGGAAAAGAAAGCTCTGCAAACACAATGAATGTACATAAAAATCTCTCATGTAAGAAAGCAGAGGAAACTTCTTTTTACAATACATTTTGTGCAAAGCAGATGCTGATGTTGCCTTGAATACTTCATGGGGTTTTTGATAGCATCTAATTTGCCTGTACTGTTTACAACATCGGTAAAAAATATTCTTCATTTTACAAATGGAAAAATGTCAGAGAACTATGTGGTATGTTTGAGATAGCAGGGAATTCTGTAAGTTCAGTCCATTTCATCCCTTTGAGGAAAAGCAATGAAAAAAAAATGTAAGTAAAAAAAATCAGGTCCACAGACTCCTTGTAATCACGTTTTCAGCTCATCTTAGCTTTTCAGCCTGTGATGCACATTAATTTGCAATGTGGGAAGGAGACTTTTGGAAAGAGCCTCATTTCCTCCTTGGGACCACTCCTGTTTGGGGTCTTGAGCATTTTTCTGTCTTGAGGCAATTCTGTCTGGAATGACTTTATGCCTTCTGTGTTAAACAGACATTTTTCAGATGATATATTAACTGTTAGCAGATGCAATAAAAACTACAAAAGTATGTTGTAGACAATTGTAGCCTATGGTTAAAATATTAGATATTAACTAACTTAAGATTCCAGAAAAAAAAAAAAAAGAAAAAATCAGTCCTGCTAAGTGTTCGGTATAAGAAACATGAAAAATTCCCTAAAACAAGTCACACAGATATTAAAATGCTGTCTACTGAGAACCCGATCAGAGGTATTAAGTGAAAATTTAATTTCTTGGATTACTAGTTGCTATGATTCTTCAGCAAGGTGTCCATGTATCCTCCACCTTCTTTAAATAATTCTGTTGTATTTCATCTAAGGTGTTTATGTTTCCATACTTTCATCAGATTAGATAGGTACAAAAGCATATTATATATATACTTCTTAAGAATATGTCCAATATGAAATGAATAAAATAATCTATAGCTCAAGGCTCGTTGGGTGATTTCAATGGCTAGGTTCCAGGCTTATACTCAGAGCACAAGGTTTCAGACCTAGGTGATAACGGATTGTTTCTTAACAAGCATCACTCTCTTCTAAATATCAAAGTACATTACACACAGTAATGAACCTTCCAAACCACAATGCTCCATCGTGCAAGAGCATCTCACGCTTTGCTTAAAATTTCTACTCGTACTGTTAGTTTTCCAACTGTTCAAACAGAAACTCTATTTTGATAACAGCTTGTTGAGAGAACTCCATGTTTTCCCAGTATATACTTGAAGAAGATTAATGAGTCTTACTAACATGCCAAGTCAATCTGTTCCCTTCTGTCAATCAACTCCCATAGAACAAGTATGTTTGTCTCACTGGCTATATTTTCATGCAGATACACTGCAAAAGTTTAATTAAAATGCTAACCACAACTGATCATGAAATGCATTCCAGAACACCATTTAAGAAATAATTGGATAGGTATTAGGCAAAACTTTCAATGAAGAACTTTTTCTTCAAGAGGTCAGTGAAGATGAGGGAAAAAAATAAACAATATTATTAATGTGACAGAATAATTTTTATGATTCCATTTTGATTTCTGCTGTCATCTAGTCCAATCTGTTTTTAAAAATTATGTCTACTTGCAACATCCTACTTGACTATTGTCCAAGAATAAATGATTTACATTTAAAAAGAAGTACAGTATTACTCTTACCTTGCTGGCTAAAGAGAGGGAGGAGAAAAAACATTTTGTGAATAGAGAAAGCAGTTGACAACTTTTGCAATGCTGACTTATCTTGTCAGCAAGCAATAAGGTATCAGTCTATTCTATTATATCTATTTTTAAGAAACATTATTATTAAGAAACAAGATGAGGACTTCTCATTCCTTTGAATTACTTGGAGTTCCAGTGTTTGCAAACCACTGCCATCAACGCTGCAGGTAAAAAACTGCAGGATAGTATAGTGCTGCCTACCCTACATTACATAAAACCTAAAAAACTGTAGACCTCAGTTATCAACCAGCTAACTTTGCCACATCACAAGTTAACTTTGACTGAACTAGAACACGGAAGAATTAGCCAGTAGGGTCAGAGGAAGGAAGCAGTCCTTTGGAAGACAGTAATAGGAATCAGGGGAACACCCAAGGGAAAGGAAGTTAGTCACATTAGGGGAAAAAACCAAAGGACTGGAGCAGAAGCAAAGAGGATGATGGAAGTTTATCTGTGGAAGACTGAGTACCACTTACAGAGGACAGTAACTTGGAAGTCTGGAAATTATTTCTATTTTCATCAGGTTTAATAATGATTAAACATAAAACATAAAAATTGAAAATAATACATATGATGTAAACCACATATATGCATATGTGCTGTAATTCCTTTTATCCACTGAAGTAGGTCAGCTTCTGATCTGTTTTCTAGTTAGTGAAAAGGTCCAAATGGAATGAAAATTCAGTAGGGCTCAGAAAAAAATAGAGTTGAGGAACTACAGACAACTTCAACAGCTGAAACACATTTATTTTTTCATGAACAGTAAATGATGGTCAATTGGCCTAATATAAGAACATTAAGAACATGGAATGATTATGCTTGCAGAGCTATTACATCACTGAGGGAAAAATAACAACAGTTGCATGACTTGTTTCAGACAACATACATGTAGCCTCTATTCATGACAGTGGTTGGAAGAGGAGTCAGACTACCCTGTCTTTTCTAGTGATTGAACGTATAGATCAAAATACTGAAAAAAGCTTCAGTGGAAAAAATTCCTGCAGAGTCGTGGGCCTTTGACCTCTACCACATTGGGTGACGGTAGCAGCTCTGGCACTGTCCAGCATTTAAAGTCTCTTTTCTGGCTTTTTATGTCCTACATTCATAAGTCAAGAACTTTTTCTAGTTGATGCAGCCTGTGGTCAGGTGACCTTAGATTGATCCTCATGGTCCTTCTGGATGGTAGCTCTCACTTCAGTCCTCTAGTCTTACAGTCTCTCTGCCATGTCATGTGCTCTTGGTCCAATTCAACAGGCTAGATTTGTTTGAAACTTGCATGGTGAAAGCGCCTCGGATCAATGTCTTTCTTTTACATATATCTGTGAGAAAAAGAAAAAAAACAAGCAACCATGTAATTACTTTCTATGATCAGAAAGAGAGAAGATAATACACCACATCAATATCAAGACAGACTAATGATACATCTACCCATGGGTCAAATTTTGTAACTTTGCGTCTGGAGCCCAAACCCGATTTAATCCAATCAGGAGATAACTTGGTAAACATACAAAGAACTAGTCATCAGAAAATTACAAGTAAATGTTGGAGAGATTAGTAGAAATGTCTAAGAGTCTTTTGTATATGGGTAGTTTCCAGGTTATGCTATTGGGGATGGAGTTGATCTGTTTATGTCGTAGGAATATACTATTTCAGGAAACATTACTGAGAGACGTGGGTGAAACTGTTCTCTCACCCAGAAATACTGTGCTGTTACCATCTCACTGTTCAGTTGCTTGCTCAGTTGCTTAGTAAAACCACTGCCCAGTGAGGGTTTTTTTGCAGAAATAGTCCCAGATTTTGGAACTAATCTTCCGTGGAGATGACATGTACAGGGACAGAAAAAAAATGCAGGGTTGGAATCTGAAACGGGATTAGCTTCCTGCTATCAGGCATAGGAATGTCAGCAGTAGATGGAATTTGATGTGTTGAGTGAGGTGCAGGAGTGAAGTCTAACAGAGGGGTGAGGAAAAAGGGTGAGAAAGGGCTGCTGCTGCTTTACATCAGTAGGTAGTGATCTAACTCTACAGTTACTTGACTACATGGTCTTCTGTAATCTGTTTCCACCTCTTAGGAGCTCTGGCAGGCAGAACCAGGTGGCTCATCTCAGACATACATTTGGTGTTGGGAGAGGGAGGTAGAGGAGGACACTGCAGGCTGAGGTCTACTAATCTGGTTAGAAATGATCAGCCTTTCTCCAGATGCAAGCACTGAGTGTGGGGGGCTGACAAAGTTGGGCAATAACATTTCTGATCATGACACATCTGCTTACTTTGGAGAACTTTCATCTGGCTATGTTTAGATGCCTCCACTTTATAAGGAGATTCTGGTTTTATGTAGTTAGAGGTCTAGAGCAAGTTGAGGGCATCAGTTCCTAAAGTGATGGTGGGAAGTTTCAAGACAAAAGGGAAATTAAACGTGCTGTTGTTGCGGTTGTCATGCCCAGTGAACCACATACATCATCCGGTCATGTGGCAGGACCCATGTGCCACCCACTCACATGCCCCATCACTATATCCCTTCCACCAGAAATGTACTCACCAGAGGCCAGCTCTTGGCCTGTGGAAGGGGTCTGGCTTTTCCTGGAGAGTTCTGGGAAGATCATGTCTTGGAGGATGCCACTAGGTCTGAATTTAGAAGTGGGCTGAGCCTGAGGTGTGTTGAGGACCTCTCGCTGAGGTGGCCTGGGGACTTCTGCTAAACACTCAGCTCTGCACTGCTGACAAGAGTCTGTGAATATTTAAGCATTCCCTGGTGACCTGCCATCCAATATCTTGTAAAAATGAGCTTAAAATAAAAAAGCACATCTCACAGCCCTAACTGTATCAGTATTTTCTCTAGGGGAAAGTCTTTCTTCACCTTTTGTTGTTGAACTGATTGCTGCTCAGTTGATATATGCCTCAGCCTGGCTTCTCAGAGCAGTGTTTGGTTTTCCAGAGAGTTTTTCCATAGGTCTTCTCAGACAGAAAACCACACCACAGTTCTGTCTAAGGGCTAGCCTCAGTCCTTTCCTGTGACTTGCTGTAGCAATAACAGTGGGTTGAGGGTTCCTTCACAATTACAGTTCTTTTGTACACGAGCTTGGGCTGGGGAGGCTGACAGGGCAAGAGAAGCCACGACACTGCTGTTGCATCTACAGGACATATAAGTACAGCACTTGTACATCATCAACCCATCATGAAGATCTTTTTCTCCCAATCTGCATACACAGGCCACCATGGGCTCTAGTTGAAAAGCAAGCAACTGGGGAGTTTGGACTTCAGTGCAAATTGAAACCTAAATGTGTGTGATGGCATATACACGATTTATGTTACTTGAGAGCTTGGTGGCATGTGTCCATGGGGAACAAGAAAGGGTTGTTTCCTCAGATGTTCCACACTTTAGGGATACAGAGCAGGAGGCTGCTGCGGGAAACCTTAGAAGAAGCTGCAGAGTCCACAGCAGTCTGCTTAATCCACCAAGGGAGCAGTTTCTCTCCTCCGAAGTTCCCAGGACTACATGGACTAGAAAAGTTCTCCTCTCCAAGGTTACAGTTCCCTCTCTTTCCTTTAATATTAGCAGCCACAAATTCTCCTGTTGAGTGTAGAATAACACTTTAAGATTTTATTAAGTAGGTCTAAGAATGCATTTCTTCATTGAAATTTCAAGTAGGATGTCCTGAGAGAAGCCCTAGGAAGGTTTGGGTGGTGTTTTTTGGTGGTGATTTGTTGTGTTGTGTTTTTTTTTTAGTATGTTTAGTATATTTTAAACTGGGCCTTTTACTGGCAAACACAAGAAGTGAAAGGTTTTTATTCATAAGAATGCTTGAGGCACAGAACATTAGAAATGCCATATACATTAATAAAGAGTTTGATAATTTAATTGAAGTATTGAATAGCTGCAGAAGCCCAGCACATGCCTATATAAACTGCCTGTTTGTGTTACACAGTGTGGTTAGGATACGTCTAGATATCTGATATGCATGCTTAATATATGAACTGTTCTTTAAATTGCTTATTATATCCTTAGGCAGGTCTTAGTGAATTAATAAGACTTGTTGATCGGTAAAAAATAACCATGCATCCAAGTTGCCAGAGTACTGTCTAACATAAATATTTGCCTTAAAGGTAGTAAGTTTTAAATGAGTGAGCTAAAATATATAAAATATAATGAATAACATGAACAAAATCGGGAAGTCTAATTTACTATTAAAAAAGTTCTCGAAAAATTAATCTTCAATTATGCTCACACTATTTAACAAGGGAAGGCCAAATGTTTCTCAGTCATACAACAAGACATAAGAAGAAATATCAACCTCTCATCCCAAAACTGGTTCTCATTCTTCTGGAAAGGCACTTTCTTTATAATCAAGTGAGATCAATACCTTGATTTATCAGAATAACAAGGCACCAAACTCTGCGATAAAAGTTAATGAAGACTGAGTGCTCAGGGGATTTTTAACAATTCATTTTTTTTTAGGGAGGTGAGAGAGGTTGTGATTAATTCTAGCTTTCCCTTCTCTGTCTTATAACAGATCAAGTATATGAAAGTGTCAAAAATATACCTGTTCTACCTAGAGAAAAAAAAAAAGACAGAAAAAATCCAGATACATTCTCTATTTGCCTTCCTGCATGAAAAACAAGAAAAAAAGAATCCAGATGTGACAGGTGCAAAGTTACTGCTGCTTTTCTGTGAAATTTAAAGGCAGTATTTTAGGAAAGGCTGCTCAATATACATCTGCTGAA
>NW_009704399.1:29182-61587 GCF_000703405.1 Apaloderma vittatum
AACCTTAATGATGAAACTAGCTTTGCATGTCTGCAGTGTAACAAATCTGATACCCGCTTATAACATTCCAGAGTTTCCAGCACGTGTGCTCTAAAAGACATAATCAAAATGTTTCATGAAGTGTAACTTGCACAACTCTACTTCCTTAAAAATTAAAGAAACCTATTGGATTTGGTGTACATGCTTTCGCAGGAAGGTTGCCACTCAGAAATAAATTGTATGCTGCTTAAGATTCTCCCCCAGCAGTATTAGAATCTGTCCAGTAAAATGATAGGAATTGAATTTGCCACAATGCTAATTTACATTGCCATTAATGAGAACACAAGTTTTAAATCACAGACATAGAAGTACTATTGTGCATCCAGCTTATTCCAGCTCCACACAGGGTGATAAGGCATCCTCTAGACAATTGTAATTATGAGTAATTTGTAAAAGTAATAGGAACTGCTTTTTATTACAGGCAATAAAAATCAATTCTTCATTCAATTATCTTTCCTGGCTATGATATGATAGCTACATTGAGTGAGTGCAACAGGAAAAAAAGCTGAGCTAAGTTCTAAGGACAAGAAATATTAAAGAAAAAGACAATATCATAAAAAAATCCTAAACCAAAATGCAAAAAATCCAACAAAATTTTATCTCCATTTCAACTTCTTGTCCTAAGGACAGGGTAATAAGTGCCTGGTACTGCTGCTGTAATCCTTTTTCTCTAAGATCCAAAATTCACATATATTCATGTAAATTTAAGCGTAAACCCAATGCCATTGATACAGCTGGGTGATTTTTGTGGTTAAAATGAAGTAAAAATGTAAATCTTTGTAGAATCAGGGTGATGGTGAAAAAAAACCATTTTGCATGTGATTAGCTTCAAATGAATAAATCTTGTTGAACTCGAAGTTAAATGTTAACGTCAATCTTAATACAAATTAGAGCTTAAAATCACAGATACCTTGTATTTGGCAATACATGCTTTTTATGATTCAAGGAAAAATGTTTATTTTTAATAGAGGCAACAGATTTTGGACAAACGGTAAAGTATCTGGGAACAGGTCCCTGGTTTTGCTTTGTATTTTTCTTTTTAATTTAAAACTTTTCTATTCAGTTCAAAATCAAACAAATGAATCTCTCTAAAAAGCCAAGTTAATAAAAATGTTTTTCATATTTTGATTTTTTTTTCCATATATATTTTGGTTCCAGAGGAACTAGAAGTGAGGAGCACTTCATTTTGGATATAGAACCTGATTTTTGTTTATAATCTTAGCCTCCTAGCCAATCTGAGGGAAGGATGGGTAATGAAATGTAGGGGCATAAAGTTGTTTAAGCTCACAAGTTTGAGCAGGCGACTTGCTATGGTTGTACTCACTTCCTCATCTGTCACAGATGTGAGATTTTTTGGAAGCGACAAATTCAGCCTCCACTGCAGAGAGGATTTGAGGATGGGCTACTTTACTCCACTACCTTTGATTTCCCTTCTCAATAAGGGGAAGACAATTTACTGAATTTGATTCAGAACAATAAAAATGAACCACACTGAGTCTGCTCAAAGACTATAGAATGGACAAACGATTAAAGGATTTGATGAATCTAAAAGGATTTTGGAGACCCCATTTTTTTTGAACCTCTCTAGCATAACACACCGCTATTAAGATAGCAACAGATCTCAGCTCAAGTCAGGAGCCATTTGTGGAGCATTTTATCAAAAAAAACCAGTATAAAATACGAGCTCTAGATCATCTTCTTCAGCCTTTCTCAAATCTTCATTTGCTTACTTGTCTTATATCTACTTTTTCTTTCAAATTTTATATATTTTACAAATTTACCTTCTCTTGAGTTCTGTATGTCAACTACATAGAAGGGACAAAATGGCCAATAAGAAATTTTCTGATTAATATTTATTATAACATTTATAGTGTGTGGATATTTGGGAAGAGTGAGCTCTATGACATCATGATAACCTCAGATTTGTCATCAAGATTTCAGATCCTTCTTTGAAAAGAGCTATGCTAGTTGGCAACTTGTGCCTATAGCAACAGGAACAAGAGTTACATGTTTCAGAGGCAGAGGTCACAAATTTCTTATTTTTCAAATTTACTTGATGGGAGAGGTGAGAGGATAAATCTTTTCATATTCAGCTGGGGATTTCAAGGTACCTTGAGGAAAGCGATCCACCTGAAAAATCCATTTCTTCTGCTGTTCTAGTTCTACAGGAATCAATACCATTGAGTAAGGATTCACTCTTGCCAGTTAATGACACACTTGAATGAGCTGACAGCATGTCAATATCTTCTCAGCTTTGAGACATTCCCTTTTAGAAAACTCATATAGCACTTACACTCATTAAAACTGTTAGTCAAATTCATAAAATACTGTCTCATATTTATATATGTAGATGGTTTATCCTGGGAATTCTTTCAGTTTAGTGAAAGCTATTTTGCTTTTCCAAGGAATTCCTGTTTCTTCCCATTCTAAAGGTCTTATAGTTGTTTCAGTCCAGAATGATACATGGTTTATTTCAAAAGTTCGTCTTGGTTTTCCTCAAGACTAACACAAATATGTTTTAATAAGTTGTATTTAGGAAGAATTCTAACGTCTTGGGAAAGCAGATGCCTGACACCTCTGGTTTACCACAAGTGATTTAATATCAGGCAATTAAGCCCAAACTACCATTTCCATGCTACTTCTTTGCAAGGAGAAAAGTGGGTCTTGTTCAAGAAGCTACACATCATCCACAGGAATAACATCATGTTTTCCCCCTCTTTCAACCTTTACTCCTTTCAATCAGAGGACTCTGCTGATATGTGGTGACTTGGCGGTGAGCAATAAAACGACACTATGCAACCAAAGCACTTGCCCCACTGTTCTGGTCAGACTTTGCTCTGTTCAGCATAATCCCTCTGAAGGAGCACCATTTCCTTGAATCCTCGAGCATCTCTTGGTATTGCATCTCCTTGGTTTTCCTGAAAGTGTAGGAATTCAGTCTAGCTCTGAAATGGATTCAAATGAGTTGCTCTTTGGCAAAGCACCATGGAAACAGCTTAAAAAGCAGGATTTCAATAGCAATTATCTCTTTCTATTCTCATGACAGAAAAGAGAAATGAAACTGCTGGACCTACATAAACAGCCATGAAGATACAGTAGAGACAGAGGCCGCTAATAACTACACTCAAAAACCTTGAAAGCAAAAACTCTGGCTTGAACAGCATGATATTTTGGGGGTAAAATGCTGTGTCATTTCATGAGATTCAATCAAACAAATGTAGGTATCTACAAGACAGGCATCTGACATGAACAAACCGCTTAGACTCTTGGATCAGTCAAAGGAGGAAATAAGTGATTCACAGGAACAACTAGCATCACCCTGCAGTATATTCCTGAAACAGATCATACCCTAAAACTGCCTGATTTTCTCTGGTGACTGGAAAGGGGAACCTAGTGTGTCTAGCTGTAACAGAGATCTCTACACTGTAGTTCTATAAGTTTGGATAACAAGAACCCTACTGTGGGTTCTTGTGTTTCCTAGCAAGTTCAGACATTTGGGGATTTAAATAAAACCTCTGCTTGTTTTTTTGACTTTCTGTCATTCATGATGTAAAAAGATAAATGTAAAAGGGAAAGCCTATCTGTGTTTAACAGATCCTGCTTTAGCAGAGAATTTAATTCCTGTCTTTTCTTTTATGCTGTACGTAGTGCATCTTGAAATACTTACACCATATGTCCTCCTTGACAGAAATCAAAAAACTTTCTGGCTGTCTTGGATTCTGCTTTATCTGTGATAATGGATGTATTTATTCCAACTGTAAAAATAATGTGAGGGCCGGCTTCGGATATTTCTCAAGACCTTCATCTAAATCTTTCAGAAGTCTTCTATGTTATCTTCTCTGACATGACTTCTATGCCCTTCATCTTTCTATGCACAACTTCTCTTCCTCATTCATTCTTGGTTATTGCATTTTGCAGGTCTGTTTCTAATTGTAAGATTTCTACACATTTTTCCTTAGATCACAAAGATACTGTCAATTGGTTGACCTTATTCTGTCTTGCTTCATATCCATGGGTTATTCCAGAAAAGTTCTTTCCAAAATTAATTTACCAAGTGCATTAGAAGTTTTTCATCCTTCTCCTTTTTGGCTCACTATCATTCTGAATGCCCTGCACATTCTTAAATTACAATTTTCAGCCACAGATTTTCTTGGAAATCACTTCTTAAATCACTTCTTAAAACACTGCATCCAGTTCAGAGGTGAGGAAGGCACTCTTAGGAAGAAAAAAGAATGAAGGAATTCTCTACTGAACCAGACTACAAATTTGCTACTCACATCAGTAGACACAAAATAGTTTTCTTTAAGCCTTCACAAAATTCTGATTTTAATCAAATAAATTTGGAATAGAGCACCTGCAAAACATCAACATGATATATTTAGGCTTCTAGAAAAAAATCAGGTTGGAACACCAGAGTGAATAAACTATTTTTCAGAGTGCCCAACTCTGGTGCCAACAAGAGGGGATGCCATCCCGCCTTCAGCAGAGGGTCTGAAGAGAACTGACATAACCTAACCCCAAAGGCTCTCTAATGCAAATTTACTGCTGTAAAAGTCATGCTCATTAGACTGGCAAGACCCAGTTTTAACATTGGCAGGTGTAATGCAATCTTCCCCTGCATCACAGTTCCTCAGTCCTGAGCTAGACCATCCTTGTTATTCCTTTCCTGAAACTCTCTTAAGCAGAGAACTTATCATTTGCATAAATTCCCTGAGGATCTAGGAAGAAAATGTTCCAAGGCCCTCCAGGGCTAAGTGTGTATGGTGAAGTATATGAATAAATCTGTCAGTTTTGAATCATTAGCAATGGATGGCTTTAGGGATGATTTTAAATGGGTGCCTGTATATCTCAGGGTTTTGCTAGAGACAGAGAATGGGCAGGATAAGCTTATATTCTTCTTGTATGGATAGGGTTAATAAGAGTGTTACCAGCGATTGTGTGGGAGTTAATTGTATCAGCAAGGAAAGAAAGAGAACCAAGCAGTGTCTATTGAGTGTCATAGCCATTTTTTTCCTATTTTATTGAAAGCATTCTAGGTGGCATAAATCAGTATTGTCTCTGAATCTATAAAATGACTTGCAGCTGTCTCATAATATTTATTTTTTCCCTAAGAATTAAAGACAAATCATATAAGTGGATAAGGGATAGTGCTTTAAAGCACTGAGTTTGGGTATAAATTATCATCTCAAATGTATATTTGCTGGTCTTGTTGGTGAGAATATGGGCTATTCTTACAAGTCACGTGAAAGAAAATCACCTTGTTTCAGAAATCTGAACTTTCAGATTGAATTACATTGACTACGGTCAAAATACCTTTCAGTCCCTAAGGTAAAGAAGGATAGTCCTGTCTTGTCAGTCTTAGCTTTGAATATGAATAGCCTAGCTCTTCCTAAGATTCTGTGTGTGAACTTCTGCACATTTGGGTGAACAGCCTCAAAAAAATCCGTGAGGTCTGTCATTGAAACACTTAAGGTTTCATTAGCTGACATGCTAAACACTTTGGTCTACACCTTATTTGACCTAGAGTGAAAACCATTTCTCAAAGTCAAAGTTGCCTGACTGCTGTTGAGTTTAAGTTGAGGGCGAATAGATTTAGACTGGATCTTAGGAAGAAATTCTTCAGTACAAGGGTGGCAAGACTTGAATAAATTGCCCAGAGATGTTGTGGCTGCCCCCTCCCTGGAGGTGTTCAAGGCCAAGTTGGATGGAGTCTTGAGTAGCCTGATCTAGTTGAGAGGCATCCCCCCTCATGACAGGGAGGTTGGACTAGATGATCTCTAAGGTCCCTTCCAGCCTAGGCCATTCTATGATTCTGTGAGTTCACAAAACAGAGGTAATAAAAAGGCCCTGATGTGTGCTAACGTAGCTGCCCCAAAATGCTAAAGCCAGCAGAGCTAAACACAAAAATGCCATTATATCTTGAACTGAAAAGCAAAAGCTCTAACTAGAGGCAGGACAAAATCTTTATCTTCCATGGATCACATTGGCACTGAGGAAGACAAGTGACAGATACTTGCTGTACTTTGCCTTCAAAGTCTTTGTCTTAGGCTCAGTATATTGGAGCAATAACAGCTAAATCCTATCGTTCACAAGGACTGCCAGTTTGTCATCTCCAGGATGCCCCAGAAGGACTGACATGCCACTGCTCTGTGTCACTGAGGAAGTCTCCAGCGTACCTGGTAATCCAGAGAATGTGTTGTGAAGCTACATTCTCTAACGGCAGGCTCATCTGATGTCAAATACATAGATATTTAAAAAAAACAAAACCAAACCTGAGCTTTAGAAGCAAAGGAGAGCACAGAGATTGCCTGTGAAACCTTGGCTTCTAAGACAACCCCCATACTGCTGCACACGATTAGCTGTTACAGTGACACGTACATTAAAACTGCTTCAAGGTGCTAATCTAGAAGAGACTTGTTGCCTTTTGATATTTATTCAGCAAGAAAAGGTACAATTCCTTCCTAACTACACAGTTCTGCTAGAATCAGTTACTTCCCTTTCCATTATTGACACAATGAAGACTCCATTTTCTTTAGACAAACCTCAAGAGGCAGTAATCTAGTCTTGAACTATTGCCATCAAGTCTCTTAGCAGCAGACTGTGATATTTTTGTTGTTTTAAAGACATGAAAAGTGAGCAAAAGCCATAGGTGCAGAAAAATCAAGAACAATTTAGAGTAATATTAAGCACTCTGAGCTTATCCAGCCTGGAATTTCCTGAAGAACAGAAATAAAAACAACTATAATAAGAAATTTTAAAATTTTTCAGGCATGTTGTATAATCTGTTTATTAGATCTCTCAATTTCAATAGAGATACTTTAATACAAATTAATAATTTAATACAAACAAAGAATCTGCGAACTTCTGTGACGATATTTTTGTTCTATCCTTAAATGGAGATTTATCTTTTGACTGCTAGACTGTTAATTGTCTTTTGACATTTTAGTCTCATCTGTTTTTTTCAAATAGTTTATTGCAGCTGTGAATATTATGGCAAAGCAGGGTTCTGTGGAAAAACGTCAATTCTTCTTAAATATGGCACTCTCAGAAGATCTCTTTTTTTTTTTTTGCTTCCTCTTTTCTTGAAATTATATTAAGACAGACTTCTATCAGAAATAAACTTGGTCTCCTGCCAGATTATCTGATAGAGGCTCAGATTTTCTGTGGCTCTGGGGAGCCTCCACGCATCAATTTTCTTCAAAGCAAAGGCATTAGAGCTTTCAGCACCCTCAGCTTCAGCACGGTCCAGGCAAGTGGGCTGCTTTAGGAACAGAGAACTAGAGGAATTCAAGATTTTAAAAGCTTCTGCATTTCCTAGGAAATGCCAGAAGTCTGGTAACTAAGGAATTCCCCCAAGCAGCCTGAGAGGGATAGGGGATGTGAAGAAGGGAGGTAGCCAAGAACAAAAGAGGTTCAGAGAGTTTATCTGACCTGGACAAGACAGAACTCACAATCTTGTCATTCACTGCTCTGTTCTTTTACCTATTACTGCACCAAGTGGTACCTTTTCACCTTTTCTGAAGTCCTGGAAATACAAAGGTGAGCTTCAAGGTCTGCAGCTCTGGGGCAGCTCAGCCCCATGGAATCCCTTAGTTTCTCTATACTGTTGTGTGCATAGAAGGCTTGGACACCCTTATATCCATTGTAGAGATACTGTCTATAGTTTTAAAAGATGTTTCTCCTTAAAATACTAAAATAAAAGGAAAAGGAGAATGGAAAAATAAGCCAGCCACTGGTGACTGATTAATTTCTTTTTGACACACTGTTTTTCTAATGTTTTATGGGAATAGCATAACATTTCCATAAACATGAAATCCAGGAACACGGGCTTTTAATAATCAAACTGCTAACTTGAGTGTCATAGCAGAATTTGGGTGATTAATGCAAGGTGTTTATATAGCCTCTTACTCTGTTTCATTTCAGCAACTGTGCAAAACAACTTACAGAGAGTATGACATGTTGCTCCCTTTATAGAACAGTCTCCGTATGTTCATTAAGGTGGAAAAAACCGAAGAAGTTAAATGCAGGTGTCAGCTGAAACCTGCAGAGGATCACTGCTTTATTGGATTGTGCTTTCTTCTTTGATTTGCAACTAACATATTTCTGGACTTCAGATATATTTTGTCTATTGTCCCTGGGGTATCAGCATTTCATCTATGTGGTTTGATTTCTCTCTTCCTTTTTTTTTTCTTCCTAAGGGTTAGGTTTTTACTGAAGCGAGGAAAGATATCTGAGGGCAGCAAAGTATTCTGCTGCATTCAACTGCCAGGGGATGGTACGTTAAGTTATTTGCGTCTCTCCCTGTGGAGAGGACCTTGAAATCTCTTGGGAAGACCATCTTAAATGAGGAATCCAAACATTTCAGGATTCTCCTCAAAACTGCAAATTGAAAAATAAGCACTTGCACACCACATTCACTCACCTAACAGGGACTTTCTTCAGGCTGTATTTAATGAAAAGCTGTAGAAAGTTTTTGTGTTTGTACCATAACGACAAGGGGCATTGCATAGGGCTATTGCAACCATTCCAAGAGAAACCAGCATGGCAAAGTTTGAGAAGATCTTCAGATGCCACATTCTTCCTTGTTTATCCTCCCTCTCTTGATTACTTCTGCCGTGTCACTACAAAGAAGGGAGCAATGTTAACGTGGTGGGGCTCTGACTTGGCTTGCAAGGTTAAAAACCTGAGAAAAGCAGCTAAAAACCTCCTTCTGTAGTGGACTCCAATGTCTTATCTTCATGAGAGTAAGTGATGAGAAGAACTGATGTCCAGAAAGAGTTGCCACGTGTCGTTATTTCTCTGGCCAGAAGAGAAAGGCTGTTTACACACTGGCAAGACTTGTGGTGATCTTTGGAAGGAGGTAGTTGTCGTGCTTAGCATTTCCATGTTGATAAGTTAGTGCTCCTACTCTGAGAGGGGGAAGTTAGTAATCTAAAATCCTGGGGAGCAGGGGGTAGCTAGCTTCCCAGATTGACATTAACAGGAGCCAACATGCTAATAAAAACCCTATGGAAATAGAGAGATATGGATGTGCCATGGGTGAGTGAAAACATTTTACAGGATTCGCTGTTAATTCACAGACTTCCTTCATTCTATACTGATAGAAATGTCAGTACATCCTGGTAGATCAAGGCATCATCCATTTCTTGGGTATGATAATATCAGTAAGGCTCATTTCTATGTGCTTCATGTGGCTTCCTTTTCATAGAATCACAGAATGGCCTAGGCTGGAAGGGACCTTAGAGATCGTTTAATCCAACCTCGCTGTCATGGGCAGGGATGCCTCTCAACTAGATCAGGCAACACATGGGGACCGAATTGGGATTGAACCCGTGGCCTTGGTATTATCAGCGCTGCACTCTAACCGACTGAGCTAACTGGCCCCATATTTTGAAGCTTCCCATCTCAGACATTTAACACAAGCTTCATCTATACATATGGGAAGGTATGACATGCTTTCATGTATATGTATGTGTCTTTTTATTCTTTGCCCCTTTGCTGACTTAATTGGGATTATGATATGAACAATAAAAGGAATCATTGGAATTGTCCTATTGATTTCACTCTCAAGTCACATCCTGATCCAGTGTAGTCCTTCACAGAAACATTGAAGAAATTGAAACTTGACAGATAAAGACACCCCTTCCTGGAACACCAGTTTTTTCCTAACTCCTTGTAACTGGAAGTTGATTTAAGAGCTGTAGCTTCTAAGGTGCAAAATTTGCCTTGACCTTTACCTGGTATTTCCGAGGAGGTAAGTAGGTGAACACATTTAAACAGAGCAAAACTTAAAAACTTTTTGTTTAAATACAGAAACTCGTTCTGTTTCATGGTGCCTGCAAGTTAAATAAGGGATAGATTTGAGAGCTCTGCTGACCTATAGATGTCAGAATTCAGTATTCCTATATGGTGATGGATTTGTGTTTATACAGGGTAACATTTTACAGAAGGTTCATACATTAAAAAACTGCTCTGGCTGCCAGAGCATATTGGGTATATTAGTATGGGAATACTCAGTGTCACAGCTGCTTTTTGCAATCATAGTTTTGCACCTGATGTACAATCTTTTTCTCAAGAAAATGATTAGGCAGTAGTTCAGGTAAGAGATCTTGCATGTTAAGCAGCTGAGGTTGCATTGAGCTACTGTATCTTTGGAGAGTTGCTTGCTGGTAAAATGAGCTCATGCACTAAACTTGGAAACTTTTCTTCCTCCCAAAGACAGTCCAGCCCATGAAACAAAAGATATCTGAGTCTCGGTGTTTTCCTCTTCTCAGTTTGTCAGTGGCAAACTGTGGAAATTATGGTTTCACATATGGCAATCATATGTTCAGGAATGAACTTAACTCATTTTCCTCATGATGGTCTTCCAAACTGGGCCCTCTGAAGATGGCCTGATGGAAATCTATATGTTCTTTATCACATCTTTAACGAGTTGCTGTCCCTGTAATTGTTGTTTACACTTGCCACCTAACATCCCAGTTGAAAACAGTTTTATGATCCTGTGCTCAAACCTCTCCATTTTCCCCTTGTCTGGCTTGGTAGGGAAGGCTGTACTGCAAATGGAAATTACAAAAATCTGCATATTTGTCTTCAGAGTATCTTTTCTATGGGGCAACACCTGTTGGTCAGTGACAACTGTTGTAACAACAGCTAAAAACATACAGAACGTCTGTTTGCATAAGAACTTCTTAAACAGATTTTAGAAATGCAATTTACAGGGAACAGCATAAGCCTGGTTGAGCTCATCTGTGTCTGGAGTACACTTTCATATACCCTTTTCCGCTTTAAAATCAGTATTTAAACATATGGTGACCACAGCAATTTATGGAGCAAACCTTGACAAATTCTAAATCAGGATTAGTGTCTATTAACTCTATTAAGTTCTATTTGGCAGTCGACCAAAGTGTCAACTGAGCTCACATTCCTCTTATCCAGTAACTAATGCCGGAGAAGGCACATGTACAATATCAAGTGGAAAAAGGTGTCCAGGGTAATACTGCAACTATCAGGCAAAATTCTCTGCTGGCATAACTCATAGTATTTCTGAGCCAGATATTTCAGAACAGCCTGTCTGTCTTGAATTAATTTTTTGTATTCACTTTTTAATAAGCAAATTTCCAAGCAATGAGGGTTTTTTAGCTGCATGACTCCTATTAAAGTCAATAGGAGTCATGTAGCTAAACCCCTATGTGATGCTTGAATTTATTGGAAATTGGCATCTGGTGCTGAGAGCTCTTCTATTGTTCAGACTTCCTGCCCAATCACCACTTTTTGCCTCGTCATGTAGACTCTTACACTCCTAGTTGCTGGAATCTCCATGTCTAACCTTTCTATTCCTTCCCTAATATCCTTTCACACTAAAAATAAAAGAGCCTCCTCTGCAGAACCCCTATTGCCTCCTGCTCTCTTGTTTGGACTTTCTGCATGTGGCTGCTTTGTTCAGCCTCAGCTGAACTTTGCCATTGGCCGCAGTGAATCACTGCGCGGTTCATGCAACCCGTTACATTTGGAACAATGCTTTAGGATTTGGTTAGAGGAAAGGTACTCTGCAAAGAAAGGCTTAGCTCCTTGCCATTTTATTCAGAAATGGTAAGGTTTGAAATAGTATAAGTGAGTCTGGTGTCATTGCTTTACTGAAAATTCTAGCTGTTGTTTACTGTAAAGGTTAGGGCCATGGTTGAGATTACATCTGGGACGTGATTGAAAATACTGTTTCCTCCAGGGATTGCTGGAGTAGTTTTCAGACAAAAAGAGACATCTTCACAAATGAAGATTTATTCTTCTCTCAAAGGTGGCTGTAAACAGCTGAGTTTGAAAAAGGGTTTTATTAAATGGCAATATACTCGAGTTTACACATAGTTTTAAGAGCACTGTATAGGAAAGTTATTAATGATTGAGTTTGAGTATTGCACAGCTCTGTAATAAAGGATAGAGACTGCACACTATCCTGAAGAGAAAACACAATTCAGAATCCTTCAGGTACTATATGTTTTTAAAAAATAATCTCAGGATTGAAAATCAAATCTATCAGGGAACACTAGGCAAGCAACTTGGGGCTGTGTCATCCAGCCTATTTTAAAGTATAGCTAAAGATTATCTTCAAGGAAGGTCTGGAAGACTAACAGAGTACTGAATGTATATAAAATGTTTCTGGGACAGTAGTGGTTGAAAACCTCATAAAATCATGAGATACGCTATGCAAAAAAGCAGTGTTTCCATGCAAGACAATTTTGCATTTATTCAGTCTACCAGAAAAATATTATATTAGAAAGATATATTTTCTCTTACTTTTCATTGAATGGCTGTAGCGCTCATATAAAGATGCCTGACCTTCAGAAGCTTTATTTATCAATGAGAGGTGCAACAGTTGTGAAGCAATCATCCATCCTTGCCCTCGTTTGGGACAGAGCTTAGAGATAAGTGAAGGTTTTTTCACATACTCTTTTTGACTCCCAGTCTCACTACCCTTACAATCAGAATAATGTAAGGTAGTGGCAACTGCTCTGATGGTTTTTCCAGAGTTTACCATGAAAAAAATAGATTAATGTTCTTACTACTTTTTACTTGTATGACTAGAGCTGCCGAAACTAAATTGCAAGAGTGTTTCAGTTTGACAGGGCTCAAAATGACCTTTGCTTATTTTCCACAGGATTTTCTGTGGAACATTTACCATAACCATGTTTACCAAAGTAGTTTTTCTGATTTTCTACTTTTATAGAAGTCCAGTGTTTGGCCTGAGAAGTACCTTGTTATTAAACAAAAGATGCCAGAAACTGTCAAAGTAAAAATGAATAACATGAGCACACAAAACAAAAGTGCTGTTAGTAATAATTGCATTTTGGAAAGGGCATGTGGATCTGAATTTTGTTTTTGCAGAAGAAAAAAAAGAAAAAAGAGACCTCTCATTACCAAGTAGTCTATCTGGAGTAAATCTGATCTGAGCTAAATTTGAATTGTCCCGGAGAAAGCAAAAAATTGTGTCGTACTACAGAACATCCAAACTAAGCAATCCCCCAGCTAAAAGATTTAGCACAGAGTTTTAAACTAAAGGAGACCACTGCTTTAATCTTTTTGCTTGATTTTCCTTTCAAACACAGTCATCCATTTAGCTCCCTGCTGTCCTCATGAAGAATTTCCTTATGATGAAATCAGAGTTCGGAGATTTATTATGCAACGAGCAGAGCAGGTTCAAGCTGATAAAGGTTTCCTGGGTGAGTGAAGGATGCTTAATGCCAGGAAAGATACTCTTTTAATGTGAAGTTCTTGACCATTTATTACATAAAAATGTTAATCTGATAGTGTTTTTAATCTGCTTGTTATCAGCGGTGGCTGCTTGGTGTTAAAGACAAGATAAAAGGGAGAGCTGAAGGAGCAGATTTGGGGAGCACTCACTCCGTGCTGGATACAACACACCTGCTTCCCAGTTATCGGCTGGTGCAGAGTGAGGAGGAGAGGAGTTTACGGCTGCGATAAGACAGCAGCTCACTGGTGTGACTGGGAAGCGCTGAAAGAATGCGGCATGAGAGATAAGCTGCGATAAAGATTGGGACAGTCATTGGAAACTCTGCAGAGTGGAGGATTTACTTTATGTGCCATTTCGAGGGGTTCTCCAAATGCAAAATATTTAATCCCCTCTCACCAATCCACAGCCCCCTCCCGCCCTGCAAACTGCTGCGTGAGCTGCAGAATTAGCCAAACCTAACATCCTGCAGATCAGCATCTGTGTCATGCCTTGGGCTTGTCCCAGCTAATTTATGGGCTCATCCTCCCCATGAAAACTTGGCAGGAAAGGGATACTGTGCTAGTCCTGGCTTTGATGTGTGCAGAACTAGTCACTGGTGTAAAATATAAAGTGGCTATAAAATAGGACTAAGTTTGCTTATGGACTCATAAGTTATTAGTTATGGTGGCCTGGAGGACAAGCATTGTTATCGTACAAGCCTTGTTTCCTAAGAAGACCAAGCTAAAGGTTATCTCTGTCTGCAAGACAGGGCTTGGGTTCAGTAGCAAAGTTTCTTATGTGGCTTTTTGAGCTAACACAAACGTTTGCTGTAGGTGGAGTAGCTGGGTAGGAAACAGCTTGCTCAGTTCAGAAAATGTGGGGGATTAAAGTCATTTACCTTAGGGTGAAGCCATGACCAGACCAAGTTTTTCATGCCTGGGAGACATGAACTTGTTTCCTGTGCTGAGTCTCTTGTATTTCTCAGAACTCAGTAGAGTACCATAGCAACCAACCACATTTATTATTTTGGGTTGATTATTTTTTGCCCAAATTTGGTATCTACAGTAAAATCTCTGTTGAAATCAATAAAAGAAGACTTCTTTAGCAAGGCAGTATCTCCTAAATGCACATTGTTGCGAAATTTCCAACAGTCTCATGGGCTGAAGGCAGGTTCACATAGCAACTGGTCTGGATGTAGAGACTGAGCAGGCACATGGACACTGCTTTATTGTAACTTACGGAGAAGCCTCAGACACACAAGCTGGGTGCATCTAAGACTGAGCTATACATTAAGCAAATAAAGCATCTGAAATGTGGAATTCAAAAGCTACTTTGAAGCTAACAGGTTAAAGTCTTGAGTGTAATGTGTGTGTGAAATGATCAGACATAGGCAAATGGGCAGAGCTGGGTTAGTGCTATGCAGATGCTGCCCAGCACCTGCTAGCCAGTGCAATCAGTGTGTTACCAGAAATTCTGTACCTTAACCTTGTAGTCAAGTAGAGTTTCTCTCTCAGCATTACATGAAATCCAGGGGATATGCATATTAGCCATCCCATATCATAGGCATATGGGTTCATGAAGGAAACTCTAGTTAGAGTGAACGAAGTTCTTGAAGGCAGAGCAAAACATGAAATATCAAGCATGTGTTTCTTAGTGAAACATTAATTTGCTGATCCTCTCAACTGCATTTAAAAATGTATGTACTGGGGAAATGCACAACTAAGAGCGTGAAACATCCAAAGCTCCACTTTTGCCCAAAGAGCACAAGCAATATTAACAGAAGAGCTGCAAGGATCTCCAAAGTGTCTGTGACTGGGCAATACCTTGGTGCAAAGTCTGTTTAAATGAGGGTTTGCTCTTGAGTTAAAGGTTGGACTGGATAATCCTTGAAGTCCCTTCCAACCTGGTATTCCATGATTCTATGAATTCAGACCTGGGAGCTCCTTACTCATATCACCAGACAGAGCAGCCTTAGTAGATCACAGAATCACAGAATGTTCGGAGTTGGAAGGGACCTCAGAGGATCATCTAGTCGAGCCCCCCTACCAGAGCAGGATCACCTACAGTAGATCGCACAGGAACACATCCAGATGGGTTTTGAATGTCTCCAGAGAAGGAGACTCCACAACCTCCCTTGTTTTAGGTTAAGAACTTCAATCTCTTCACCACAGCAATGGAGGAACTATGTGTCTGGACAGTATGTTTTCACTGTTAAACTGAGTTCAAACTGGTCTGAAGACCTAAGGTCTGTCATATTCATTTTATATTGGGAAACAAAACAAAAGTTTAGGACTGTACAAACCTCTGGGAGAGGACTGATGAGAAGGATGATGGCAAAATAAACTGAAAAATGACAGATAATGAACTCCTATAGATCTCAACTCGGCCTACATTCGTAACCTGGGGAGTCATCTGAGTAAATAGTCTCTGTATGAGGCACTACATGGGTTAAAATTACTGAGGCATCAGGAGATGTACCTCCAATGACACAAGCTTGAGTCTCTCTGAGCTAATGGGAACTGTTAGCAGATGGATCCCAACTGATCTCTAGTGGCAGGACACATGAAGGAGCAAAGAAGAACAGTCACAGGCACAAACCCCACGGCTTTATACATCAAGTCCAACATCCAAAAGCAAATTGGAAGTCAGTGCAAGCTGCAGAGAATAGGTGTAATGCACATTGTTCGCTAGTTCTGCTAAGTAAGAGATCAATATATTTACTCCCTGGATAGAATACAATTTTGCTGTTGTGACAGTGCTACTTCTACTACTCTGTGAAGAAAAATGACTCCATGGAGTCCATGATTCCTTTCTGGTAAGAGCTTCCAGTCGTCGAAAGATGTTTTTAAAGATAACTGAAAATCATAAAAACTAGACTTACTGAACATTTGCAGTACACCAAAGCCAAGAAATTCAGTCACAGAATACAACTCAATGGCTAGTGATTAGCCCAATCTATTTTACTGAGATACTGCCAAGTTATCTGGATGGTTTCAGAAGCACGGAACAGACTGAATTCAGGACAGATTAAAGTTTTTGCTGAATTTCCTTTCATATGGATTGTTAAAGGAAGCTCTTATATTGTCAGTGGGTTTGGGTTTTTTTTACTGTTCTTGTTTTTGATGTTTATGCTTGTTCAGGTATCTTACTTTACTTCAATGCTACAAATGCAAATTCACCTACTCACAGCATTCAGATGCAGGCTAATCACCAGATAATAATTACGATTTCTGTTTTATCTCATTAGCTATGGAGAAGAGGGAGAAGAAAGGAAGGTAGGAGCTGTGAAGAATGGACACTGACTTCCAGCTAAAAGCAGAAAGAGCTTCCGGTGATGAGGCATGTTATTGCAAACCTACAGCTTGGCTAGGAACTTTCTGCAGCCCATATAGGGTAGCACAGGAAGCTGAGAGAAACAAAAGCAGAGAATCTCTTTTCTGAAAAGCTCTTTAAGGACTTTGTAAAATCACGTCAAAAACAGCCTAAAAGCATGCCTAAAGGCATATTCTATTTTTTTGACCATTGTAGTTTGTTACCAGGAGATTAATGAGAAGAGTTTGAAGCAGAAGATTAATGTGGTCTGTTCTTATAACCTGTTCTCTTCCTCATAAATCTCCCATTGTTAGTTATCCACTAAGCAGCTTGTTGCTTCACCTTCTCTGAGGCACAAGTCCAAAATCAGATCTCTTTCACTCACTTCCCTGTACATCTTAGGGGATAATATTTTACTAAAATAATACTTACTCCCCTCCAAACCAACATCCTCTTCCTGTCTGTCAACCACTAAAGAACAGAGAAGTCAAAAAGGAAAAAAAATACTAGACTTATGGAAATATCCTCTATCGATTAACTTTTGATCTGAACATATAGATATTTAAAAACAATTGTCGAAATTGACTGAAATAGTGCAAAATTAATAAGATAAGATTTTGAATTTTGCTTCTCCACCACAGGTAGGTTTTATACTTAGTTGTCTTTTTTTCATCTTGGGAGAGATAGACAGTCTTTTCTTTCATTCTTGGTCTCTTGGTCTAAAGAAATCAGTCAGCTAACATCACAGGTGGCCACCACCACCTTGGCTGTCAAAGAGAAGGCACCCAGAAGAGGTAGAGCTAACAACATAGGTAGGCTTCTATATGCTAAGGCACAGCTTCAGGAAGCAATGTGTATTACAGACCAAATGCACAGGAAAGTGGACACAGAACTATCTAAACACCTTATTATTACATACAGCTTGCTTTCCCAGAGCGTACCAGGGAGAAGAAGAACTTTTAGATGCATTTTGATGTTATACAAAGATGAAGAACCTACTAGAATAAGTGATTTATTCAGTGTCACTCAGGACATGTCTAGCTGAATCAGAAAGAGAGCTTCAGTACCTGGAGCCCTGCTCCAGTTAACAGTCGTATCTGCTCAGGTGACAGACTACACTTTAGCTCTACAGAATAACAAAGTCAACTCTCTGGAATACACCCTGTTAGAAATGTCCCCTATAGCAAAATCACAAGCTTCCTATGTGCAGAGGCCAGAACAACCCTGCCAAATGCTGTCCTAAATTATTCTTGTGTAAAATTAGTTGGGTACAGAACAGTAATAGCAGAAAAGGAAGAAGGAGAAGAGCTGTGTTTGAAAGTCTTTTCTTGTTATGCAAACAGAGAGTCCAAAGATTTTCCAGGGAATTGTTGTGTTAAATAGCCACAGTTGTAAATGGTGAATTCATAAATGAATACAAATGTGTAGCTGTCATAACTGGCAGATGACACTTCCTGAAGGATAAGCTTGTACTCTTCCCCAGTGAAGTCGGCATGCAAGAGTTGCATCTCCTGAGACTTCTAATGTACAAATTCTTTGGCAATTCTTCCTAAGGCGGAACTGTTTTTAATTTAGAAGACGTCAACCTACTTGTACTAGTGGGAGAAATTAATAAGGCAAGGATGCAGGTCGGCTGTACTGTAATACTGAGTAGATGTGTCTCCATTAATTGCAGGATTGTCTGTGCTCACTTAAAAGCTGTTCTGTCTCAGAGCTTGATCCTATTGCCTTTGCTCAGATGGAATTCCCTCGAGCTTCTAACACCTTTTCTGCTGCTGACCCCTCTGGGGTGGGTTTTTTCATGTCTTTATGCATCACATATTTCTTCTATCTGTATAGCACGGATACAAAGATAGATAATCATATGTCTTCTAATACTAAGGTCCACTGCATTTGTCTGTCCTGGACATTTAGAAATTTTATAATTGGGGAAAAAGAATCTACAAGTTATATTCAGATGGCCGGGATTGTAAAAAGAGCTCTGGAACTAGTATTTTCTCCTCACTGCTTTAAGGAGCCAATACATGGTGCCTTGCTAAAACATCAGTTGTTCCTGAGAAGTAGCTAATTCTCTCCTCTGACCAGATGTGGGCACCTCATGCTGCCTGGCTCTAGAGTCTTGATAAAGAGGATACAGTGAGTCTGTGACAGAAAAGGCAGTTAAATCAACATGTCAACTCTTAGCCTGGTACTTTTCTGCCAACTTTCTGATCCTTCTCCACTGCAATACATCTAAAGGCCTTATGCAGGAGATAAGGGCACATTTACTGGAGATATTAGTCTGTTCTCCTGTAACTGTGTGGAGGAGCACTGAGGTCTAAGGGACTAGATGCAGTGTTTAAGCTTGCAGATATTCTAGCAGGTTTACAATGTGTGCATGGACATGAGAATAACCAAAATCCTCCCCATCCACTTCTCTGTATCAGGGAATGCAGTGACAGGACAAGGGGCAGTGGTTTCAAACTGAAAGACAACAGATTTAGATCAGATATTAGGAAGAAATTCCTTACTATGAGGGTATTGGGACACTGGAATATGTTGTCCAGAGAGGTTGTGTGAGCCCCATCCTTGGAAGTGTTCAAGGCTAGCTTGGACGGTGCTTTGATCAGCCTGGTCTGATGGGAGATGTCCCTGCCCATGGCAGGGGGTTGGAACTAGATGATCGTTAAGGTCCCTTCCAACTCAAACCATTCTCTGATTCACTGATTCTTCACAATTACTCCACCCCAGTAAGCAATGTATTATGTTCTGGACTGGCTTATTCCCCTTATTTAGGAACTCTATTCACATTATTAACTGAATGGTGCTCTTTGAATACCGGACAAATATTATGAACAATTAGATTTCCTAAATCTAAGGTTACGGTAATAAAATCTTGCCAGAATTAGTGCTGTGCTCTTCCTACATAACCTATGTAAATGTTTCTAAATGAAAGCTGTACAGTTCAGCACACTCCCAGGCAATGGACGTGATTGCTTTTTTTTATTCTGAATAGGAAGGAAGTCTTCACTTGAAAGCATCAGATATTAAAAAAAAAAAACCAAGAGGTTTTTGTGTAGAAAGTGAATAGCTTCTAATAGCTAAGTATTCGTAAGAATAGTTTATGCAAGTGGAAAATATGCCATATTAAGTAACAATCTACTATTATAGTATTTCTTAAATACTTTTTTTTTAATCAGAGGTTGAATTAAGATTTTTAGTCAGGTTTTGATCTTAGCTAGATTAAAACATGGTCAGTGGAACTACCCTAGAATTACACTCACATCAATAAATACAATTTTTGGTTGGTTGGTTGGTTTCCTACCACTGGAAAAACACTGAAGAAATACTGCCTTTTTTTTTTTTCAACCATATTGTAGTATAAGCTTCTGCATATTATTAATACAAGGCCTTTACAGAACATCCTTATTTATGCTGCAAGCTCCGTGAGGTAGGGGCGATCAGCATTTTGTGAAATTGAACCATATTATCCTCATTAGAAAAAGGACCAGTGTGTCAGGTCTGCAAGTATTACGAGCAACAGAGGGAATTTCACACTCCTAAGCAGGAGCTTACAGTTGACTTACAATTGTATCCTTTTATAAGCCAAAAGAGTAGCATGGTCTAGTATTTGATACAATACTAAACCAAGACTCGAATGTTTCACTGAATTATTTATGGCCTGGGGCAGTTACACCTGCTCTGCCTGCCTTTTTCACTTCTCATTCTTTGTATGTCTTTTTTTGAATAGGAAACTTTTTGGAAGAGATGTTTTTACATACAACACTGAACACCAAATAGCCTCAGTTTTAAGCAGAGACTCTAAACCAGTAATATCAACAATAAATAACCTCTTCTCACAGTCCAAATGACTGCAAAATGGTATATAGAATCAAAAATATGGAAACAAATTAATTCGAGATATTGAAGGTTCAGAAAATTTGATGATTCAGTCTAATTGGGCACATTAAACACACTGTATTCAAGGGATATGGTCCTGGCATGCTGTAAAAACCTTTTCTCCCCGTTTTTAAAATGAGAAATCTGGTTAATTAAATTTACTTACTAAACAGCTTGCCTTATAACAGTAGAAAATGACAGATGTCTTTCATAAAATTAGTCATATTGAGGTAATTTTCCCTTCTCCCCCAAACATTGTATGATTATGGACATATCTTCTCCTGTTAAAAAACTATCTGTCACAATTACTAACAAATTCAATGCAAAAATGTTTTGAAAGAAAAGGTGCTCTGCATGACATGTAGAAAAGTTTTTCTGTGACATATTTTCTCATTGCAACTTTATCCTGTGGGCTGTGAGCTGCTTGCAGAATACTGCATAATTTTAAAGGCTTATACTTATAAAGGCCAATCATGTATTAATTCATTTGGTATTCATTGAGAGACCTTTAATCATGATGGATTAATTTATTATAAATGCGGATATAATATGTTATTTCATAATATCACCACTGTAATTTAGCAATTAAACAGTCTGTTATTATTTCAATCACTGCCCAGATCTGTATCATGATACAATGTTTTGCTCCACGGTGAATTATTTTACATTACATATAGGACAATGGATTTTTTGGAATAATAAACCTTTGGGGAAGCAGAAATACATAAGATAACACTTTGCTCTGATATTCTCCCTTGCCTGTGAGATGATTCATCCTAAATACTTAGAGCCAGCTAGTCAGAGGCTTGAAGTGATTACAGGTCTGATCCAAAGCTTGCTGAAGTCAATGCTGTACTCAGCATCTTAGACCCTATCATGAGTATGGTGTAAATTCTTAGCGGGAAAAAGATGTGAAGAGGACAAAAATCAGACAGGTGCACCAATTAAGTGCAATCTGGAGTAACAAGCAGAAATGGTCAGGTACAAGAAAATCTAACCTGTTATTTTTTGAAAGCGAAGCTAGACTCTGTTAATGCTAACCTCTACTCCTGCTTTCTGGATGAACAAATACAGGGCTTTCCAAAGGGCCTGAGATGAGCCTATTGCACTCCCAGTCTTGAACTGCATTCTTGCACAATACTTATGCCTTCTGACAGTTTCAACTCAGAAAAGGAATTGGGGTGCATTTATGCTGATCCAATTCTATCAATGTCAGATGTCTAAACATTGTGGTGACCCACATGGAATGACCCCAAAGAGAATCTAGGTCAGGAGTAGAATTTCCATATTTCAGATGTGCAAAGTGAGGTGCTTGGAAAAAAAGATATATATACTTCGGTATCTACAATAAGTGTGGAAACATAAGAAGTAGGATTCCTGGGAATGATACTCAACGATTTCTCTTTGTTCTAACCAACTGGCCTTATTTCTTTCTCTAGCACATGTTGTTGTCACATTTGAGTCAACACCATAGTGGCATATAACTACACCATTTGCCACTAATTATTAAGCTTTTTTTTTGTTTGTTTGGGGTTTTTTTGTTTTTTTTTTTAGAGGGCAAAATGTGGTAGACGTTGCCAAGTCTGTATCTCTGACTGGACACTAGAGAAAAATGGATCTGTGGCTTTGAGCTCATTTTTTCAACTCCCTCTATTGACATTTAAGCAACTGATTCTTCTCCATCATTGTTAGCTGTCTTTTTGGTGCCTGTCAAGAGCTTGCTAAATTAAGATTCACAGCCCAGGATAGTTTTCATATGAACCCAAAAGGAGTCAATATGTTTACTTAGATAAATGGTTATTTTACAAGGTAGTGTAAAATGCATAATCTTCTGTGGTATATAAAGCCATGAAGCATAATCTATCATGAGTGACTCATTTAATCGCTGATGTATCAGTGGATGCCTTCTTCAAAGAGCAACCTGGAATAAGTGATTCATATTAGGAGATCTGGAAAAAAAAAAGCTGCACAGAGACCAAGTGAAGAGATCAGAATCAAAATTATGATAATGTATACTCTATCACATGATAGAGATCACAAAATCCTGTTAAGTTCCCCCGTGTATCACCCTCCTTGTCCAGGATTCACCCCCTCAAGAGCATTTTCTGCTTCTTTTCCATCTCACATTTGGACTGGGCTATCTGCAACAGGAGATGAAGAGCAATTTTACGGGCTAACAAATCTACTAGAACCAATGGTTTTAATCTCTCCTTGGCTACAGAATCAAAGCCAACTTGTCTGCAGGTGTAAATGGGATCTGCTCCACTGCCTTAGGTGGAGTTTCACTCATTTACACCATTAAAAAATTTGGCACTTAGGATGTTGAGATCAAAAGGTTTCAGTTGGCAAAGGGGTGTGCAGAAGAGAATCTGTCTGGGGAAATATTCTGGGAAGACTTATCTATCCCTTGGAAGAAGGACTTATTTTTCTTCCGACAAGTCTGGTATTCATAAATCCAAATTATATTAAATTTTGAGACATCTCTTCTGACTCTGCTAATTCTAAACTGGCCAGTTACACTGGAAGCCTGCCGAGCCCCTGCATAAGGAAAGCACAGTGATATGTTCCTCTATGTGCATTTTCACATCCTCATATTATATGCATATCATATATTATTTTTTTTCCACTGACATAACATCTATTGGTGGCATGTATTTTTCATTTAATAAAATTGGGATTGGAACATGTCTTGCCATAGCTACTTGCAAAATATGCACCAGAAGAAGAAGCATTATGAGTAGATGTGTCCTCATGATGCCACCTGCTGCATTGCCAGAAATAATTTTCACCTAAATTGAAGCTCCTGCATATGCAATGAAGCTTTTGCCATTACTATTTCAGAGACAACGAAGAAAGTTCTGTTTATTTGTTAATAATCATTTTGGGAAATACGGGAAGCCGTGAAATATCAAGACTCAATTAGAAAAATTATCCAAACTGACATTTCAAGTGAGTAGAATAACACAACTCCCACTCCCTCTCCCCCTCCTGCTCCGTTAAATGTGTGCAGCTGACTTTTCCAAAGGCACAGCATCAGTATATTTATGCTTTTATATCTTTGAATGCTTGTTCAGAATCCAATTTGCTCCTGGACAAGGGCATATTGATGAGTACCTGGTATGTTTATTTGGATGGCTACAGATGTGCTTGATCTGAAAGCCAGCTCCATTGGAGCAGCCCTCGTCAGGTCTCATTAGCTCAGTACCAACAGCCAGGCTTCTTTCCACTAATGAAGGCAGAGAGTTCCCTTGCCTCTCCCCACACCCCTCTGGGTAACAAGAAGATTCTGCACCAGGGCTGTACAGGTTAGATCAGATATTTGTCCAACCTGTTGTCTTGTCTCCATCGATGGTCAATAGCAGAGGCCTAGAGCAGGTTGTAAGAGTAAAGAAAGCTCAGAAAACTTTCCCATCATCCAAAACTTTATGGTTTGGAGATGTCCTGTAGATGTATTCACACTGAATTTTTATTACTCAGGTTAGGGTTATACTCTTGTATTTGAAAACATCTTAGGCAATCTGTACAGGCATCTGCTGGCCGTTACTCCCATCTACTCTGTTGAGGTGCTCTGTAATAGGGTAGGCATGTGAATCATAGTGGGTGAATATTCTGGAGAGGACAATCCCTTTTTTCTGTATCTCTGTTAGATATATCTATACTAATAAAAAAACCAAAATCAAGCCAGGGTTGTAGCTTAAGTGCTGTTGCCTGATCATTCATAGAGCTTTAGGTGTGTTCCCCTGCAGAGCTTTGAGTTGTACCAACTAACCCTCTCCTTCAAAACATTCAAACTTGGGCTAGAGACAGCAGGTACCAAGAGTACCAAGTTGGATGCTCCTGGTCTGTCTGTGGTGGCAGGGAGTGTATGCAGACAGATATGAACTGTGACACGCCAACAAGCCTTGGGGCTCTAGGGTGGTCCTTGACTGTTTTATTCCATTTTACTGACATAATCATAGAGGAGTGCCCACAATTAAGGTAGGAACAATGCGGCAACATGAACCACTATAATCAGCACTGTCCTTTTATTTCACTTGACAGTCATGAGAACAAGTTTTTCATCCCAGCACAACTAGCTTTAAGGCAATGAATGAAGCTGCATAAAGAAACTTGCCATCATGGAGGAAGTTTTGAGTTAAGAAGTTCCCCAACTACTTTTGCCACATGTGACAATTAGTTGCTTTTAAGGGATTTCCTGTCCTGCTTCAATGTCATTTAGATTTTCCTTGTGTATTTTGTGAAACTTATGCCGAGATATAAATTTATTTAAGAAAAATCACTAGTAGGTTTTGTGGATTATAATTATCGTTCTAGTAAAATTTAGAAGACTAACTCATACATATTTGTGAATCACATCTCATGAGAAAGACTAGCCTGAGGTTTTTAATAATTTGAGGTATAAAGTTGGTTGGAAATAGAAAAAAAAGCCCTGCTTCTGTATGTTCAGTCTTGTATTCACCCAAACATAAGTAGCTAGAGCACACAAGTATATTTTTTTTGCTAGTGAAAGGATAGAAAAAATTAAACAGTGACAATGTTTTTTTATTTTGTGGTGGTCATCTTGTCCTCATACACAGAGGGTGTTTATTATCCTTGCTTTAAATCATACAGCTTTTTATTTTGATAAACACATCAACTGATGATATTTGCATGTTTTTCCAAAAGGTGGTATCTGTGCAGTAGATAATGAAAAGTCCTGAAAGGCAAGTAAATTGTATCTAAAGAAGAGAAGTACACGGATAGAGTATTGCCTTTCAGAAAATAACTTTATTGGCTTATTTGAAATCAGAATTTGCAAATCTGCTGCAAAGAAGCAGCATCTGGATCTTTGTATGTCAGCAGTTAGAACTAGAGGAATTTCTAATACAGAAGTTCAGTATGGAACGATATAGAGGTCTAATGCACATATTCTTTATTATATTGACTACTATCTGTTTGCCCAAAACTTTGAACTACTGCATCCATAGAAACAAATTTGAAACCTCTGAAACAAGACAGGATGCTTTGATGCAGGAATACAGGTAACCTGTACTACAGCCTTGCAGAATATGGTTATTCCTAGTGTAGGAATTCCTGGCTAAAATTCTTTTGTCTGTGTTATGCAAAAAGTTGTACATTTTGGATCAGTAACTTATACCATCCTTAAAGATTTGTCAGGCTCTAGAGACTACCATTTGCCATTCTGGGGTGGATACTCAGCAGACTTCAAGGGGTCACAGATTTACAGCAGCAGAACGCCTGGTAGGTTTTGGTTATGTGAGATGAACTTAAATCATTCTCAGGAAAACAAAACTGAAATGAGCACTAACATAGAAAATTTACATTTTAATGTAGTTCTGATGTAGGTATAGATACAATTGTGTGCCTGAAACAAGATGGCTGGTGAGTTTAGTAAAGTATGTCTACTTTTTCTGGGTTTATTCGTAATTCATTTATTAATAAAGATTTCAGCTGTGGTGGAGTCTTTATCCTACCATAACAGGAGCTCCTGGCTTCATAACTTCACTAGAGCAACCCGAATGAGGAATATGAGCTGAAGAATAGAAGCCAAATCCTTCTAGGCGCTGTATATTTGCACTTGCCAGAAAAATCATGGCCGGTCAAACAAGCAGGAGGTGGAAAATAGCCACCCCTATTTTGGCACTTCCCAAAGTCCACTGAGGCCACTATACAAGCCTTTCATACTCAAACCTACATAAATACCTTCTGAAGCTCAATACAGGTATTGGGGGGCAGCAGAGACTGCTTATTTATGAGTTACTTAGCAGTCCTTGATGCAGCAGTTGCCATAACGCGTAACCTCAATACAGCTTATTCATACTCCTGGCAAGAATCATCCTCATGGGGAGCTGTGCTTTTGGATGTTGCTGGCCAGAATATGAGCATACTTTACTGCTTGTCTTGCAGAGTATGAGTATATTCACTCTAGGGGCAGTTTTAGCATTTGGCCCTATGCCTGGACATCATTACTATTGGGCACTTACACTGCACACAATCATGCTGACCAAAGTCTGTACTGAAAAGATTACATTCTCCCAAACCAATATTTTCAATTTGGCCCTCATGCTTCTGACAACAGGAAACTTTTGGAAACACCATAGGCAGTGTTTGCTGTAAACAGCATTACCTGAAACACCTGGTGAATGTCACAGGTTTCCTGAAAGTAAGACAAAAAATACGGTACCCTCTAGTTAAACAGGATGAGCCGAAGTGAAGCGGTTAAATAATATGTGCTCCACATGGCACAAAAGCTCAAACTGCCTTTCAGCATCTCTCCTAAGAAAGCACCTGGTTAAAGAGCTTGGAGCAAACCGACAGAATTGACTTTAACCACAGAAAAGAATATTTTCTTGCTTATACTGCAAATAAATTTACTTTATAAAAAATGAAAGTTGTTATTCTGCTTAGAAATGGGACTGACAAGGAGTCAGTAGCACCTCATACAAGTGTACCCTGAATCTAAAAGGGGAGAGAGCTTTGAATTTCAGGCTGCAACTATTCCTATTCATATCACAATTGCAGTAAAGTGTTTTGCTGCATCTAGGCATAAAGAAGTATAAAGCAGATAAAAAAAAATGGGTACAAATCTGAATAACACTACATTTATGGCATCTCAAAGTGTTGGATTTCCAGAAACAGTACTTGTTAGTTTGTTTGGTAGAGGGGATTGATTGAAAAAAAAAAAAAGGAAGGTAAAAAAAAGGAAATTAAAAAAAAAGATACTCCAGCAACAAAAAATTTACTTACTTGCTGCACTTAAAGCATTTCTGTGGCTGCAATGGCTTCTATGGGACTATTCCCATACCACAACCTTAAGCACATAATTAAGGGCTTTACTGGATTTCTATTGAATACACATTATGTTAGGGACCAATTGTAAGCTCATTAAAACCAACAGAAAGGATCCAACAGACGTTGGATCAAGCCTTGTCTCAGGATTTTCATCAGAGAAACAACATTGTCTCTTGTTTACTCTTTCGCAGGTCACTGAGTTCCCAGACTTTGTGTCATTGATTACATCCTATTATCAATGACGTTAGAGATTGGCCATCGGCATAAATGGGTGCAGGGCAGGGCTTGAGGAAACACAAAGCAGAATAATGTACAATTTGTGATTCTGGGTATTGGGTACTTAAAAAGCAAACAAGAAAGCCGTCATGCTCATGAATTAAGGGACAGAGAATAGCCTTTGGTTTAGAGCACTGTGTGCGCCGTGCAATGTGTTTGATAATGTACATTGCACTTCTTTGGAACAGCACTGAATACAACTTTTACCCTCCCTCCCCTTCCTTCAATGCCCAGACTAATAAATCTCCCATTTGTCTCACCTGTAGTTACAATAAAGCTGTTCTCAACAGTGTTAACATCTGCCATGGTCATTCTTCTGGGGTGAGAAAGGCAGAACATTTTCATTGCTCGTTCATTTGTGAACACTAGTTAAGTAAAGCTGTCACTTGTGTCCAATTACGGGTGAAGATTTTATAGCACAGCCTCCTTCCTAAAGCTAAACTGACATGACCAAGCCCCATTTTATAGGCGTTCTTAAATTCTTCCCAGCCATATTTAAAATCCTTATGCTCAGAGATGGCAGGTGCCATGTGTTTTCACAGCTACATTAACAAATGCAATTTTGTGGCAACTTGACCATGCCAGTGAAGCAGTAAATTTTTGTAATCTCTGTGGTTAAGAATTTCACACAGGATTTTGCTGGGAATATGTAAAGCCCATTAGTACAGGAGCATGATGAAGATAAAATTAAAATACCTTTACACCAAAAAAAAAAAGAAAGAGTAAAGTCTGGTGATTTTTTTTTTTTGCTGCTAGAGCAATGAAATGTGTCAGAGGAAAATACTAAAATAGAAAAAAAAAGGCTTCACTGGGCTCACCCAGCCTACTCTTCAAATGACTGCAACCAATTTAGTTCCAAAGTGATAGTCTGGCTTACACAAATGCTAACATGGGCTTATCCTAAAGCAAGACAGGAATGAAAAACTTTATAAATCTCTTTTCCAAACCCGTATTCCCTATTACAATACACTTACCATGGGATAATTTTCCTCACAAATCTTTTTGTCAGCTTAGGGAGATGGTAGCCAAAACTTCCCCAGCTTCCAGCGTGCACAAGTTGCAGTGGTGCATCTGCACACCAGTCGTTATCTGTTTTGCTCGTGAGATCTGCATTTACCAGCCTGAGCTTTGTTGTTGGAACTGAGACATGTTGGAGTTACTCAGGGCTGCCAGAGATCCCCTCGGTTTCAGCTTCCTAGCCAGGTTAGGAGAACTTCGCATCATATGTAGAGGCAGAGGGTCTGTGCAGGGGGAAAAACAATTGACTTAACCTGCTTTGGTAAGAGTCTATGCTGAAAAATGGGACTAATATCACTTTCCCTCCTCCAGAGCTCTTTGCCAAACCCCTCAGGATTCCACAGTGGGTCTCAGGGATACCACTGCCAGGGGACAGTTTTATACACAAAGGCAGTCAGAGTCTCCAACAGATCCTGAGAGAGCTGTTGGATTTTAGAATGGGGTATCTTACTCTGTGGCAGCAAGTAGATGAAAAACAGCAATCAAATTCTGCACAAATTAGTATATTATTGTTTTTCTGACCTGTAAGTCACTTCAGCAGATATTTTCCAGATTTCCTACATAACCACGTGAGCTATAGATTTTCTTTGTTTTTTTTTTTCTTTAAAAAAGAAAGATGTGACTCCAGAGTAATTACCTCACTCCAGAGACTGGGTCTTTTAGAAAGTAAAGAAAACAACCTGCTCAGAGTGCAATACTATCCAGGAAGTCGATTACATTAAGGATTGCTCACAGACTTCTCCAGCAGAAACCACTCTCATAGGTTTTACCACAGGGTTTGGGTAAAACCCCTAAAGGACACAGATCAAACAGGAAAACATCTCTGAATGCTTATAATTTGATATGAGACAGAAGTGTTTTGAAAGTTACACTTAGTATCTCCCTCAAGCTCTTAAGACTTCACGCAAGCAGGCAAGGTTGGGGAGATCAGCTCACATGCTTCTGCACTCTGTGTGGCTGCACTGAAGCCAAAAAGGCTATTCACAGAGTGGCCCTTTGAAGTCAGTGGAGTTTTGTCATTGATTTTGAGAGGCCCAGGATTTCATTTGCAGTGTGTAAGGTTAAGCATGTGTGTAAGTCTTTGCAGGATCAAGGCTTAAACGTGTAAACCTGTTCGGCAAGAGCAGCCAGCATTTCATGTCCTGTGAATGTGGGCCCTCTTACCCCATGACACTGGGTAGGCTGCTCTTGCTCCTCACTCAAGCACAAAAGCTTTGTTTAGTATGCATATGTCCTTCAAAATTGCCAGTGACTTAGGATACAGCGAAAGAAAGAGCTGCTTATTAATGGAATGCCTATGGAAAACACTGACTGCATCATATTGATCAAGAGCCACTATTAATCTATACTTCTGTCTCTTGTTATCTAAAATGTAGGCAACAGCCCTTCTGAATTACTTACTATGTCAGTGGCTTGCACAGTGCTTATGCATTAATCACTGAAAGCAGCAAATGTGCAAGAGATCAAATCCTGTGTTCAGAGCTTATGTGTTATATGAACAGTTCTAGCGCATGTTATCACAGTCCCTGCAAGCTTCAAAATCCGGTCACTGTTCTTGTCTGAATAAAGACTGTTTCTGCAAAACTTTGCAAACCTCAGGTTCAGAGTGGAGCTACCTCAATCATGACTGATGGTCAACAATTCGATAATTAAAATGAATGGTAGAACCCAGTTTCTCTAATTTGAACTAGACCTAGACTTAATCTTTAAGATGCTGAAGGCTACTTAAGTGAAGAAGGAAATTAATCTTAAGGGAGATTGTGTTTGTCTGATACACAGTTTGTCCATAATGCTGAATGTCTTGTGTCTCTAACAGCCATACTGTGTATTTATATATGTATATGAAAAAACACATTTATGTGCTGACACATTTACTTTTGCAAATAATAACATTTTCCTTGAAGATAAACGTCACTGTGATGCTGGTTATGGTCATCCTTAGGTATCCCTTCCTTTAGACCTTACAAACAAAGCTGCTCCAGTGCTAGCTCCCTCTGCTCCTTTCAGCTCTCTACTCAGACGAGCTCTGAGCCCATCAGCATCACCTGCAGCCTTCCATGTCATGTCCTCAGGCATTAAAACAAACGCCTGGGGCAAAGTACAGGGCTAAGAGGACATAACTAGCCCCTCCAGAAATGGTCAGGTGAGATGCGGAGGTGAGGAACACCGTAACACTTGAGAGCCAGGGATCATTCTGCAGCAGATGGTTTTAGCACTGTAATTGCAGCCTGAGCCCTACAAATTTAAGAAGATAAATAGTCTGTGTGGAAGCTTTCAAATGCACGTAGCTTCCTCTGAGAAAAAGAACTTACATTAGGAGCATCAGCTCATTAAAATTCTGGTGCCTAAATTAGGTAGACTTCATCATACTCATGGAGTTTCATGACTTTGTGTTTTTTTGAAGCATTGCGGCGTAACTTTTAAATGCCACTGGTCTGCAAAGTAGAACAAATAAACCAACTGCAGCACCTCCTTTCACTAGATCAGTTCAGCTTAATAAAACTGTGAGGAACAAGATTCTTTGTACATTAAACACGGTGCCTGGAATGCACTTCTGACAGCATTCCCCCCAGCAGCCCTTGAGGACTAATAGTACATGTGAGTGACATTACCCTATGCAATCCAGTCCTAACTCCACTATGATTAGGCTTGTTTTAAGCCCACTGCCGGGTATAACAGGCTCAGTAAGTCACTAGTAGTATGCTTGTTTTTCAAGGTATGTAATTTAAAGAGTTTTAAGCCCTCTGTCTTCACGAAATACTTACAAGAGAAACGAAACAGATGAGGAAAAGATGTCTAAAATAAGCAATGCAACGGTACGGTTAATTGAGAAAATTTGAGAAGAGGAGGCTGTTAAATGATCTGAGTCGTGAATCTGATGTCCTTAAGTGGAATTCAGAGAAAAGATATGTGTAAAATAGGTCAGATAAATCAACCCCTGAAAGTGCCTGCTTGTTTCCTCTGACTGTAATGGGAGCCCCCGGCAGCTAGCTCAGTTGCAGGTGTCTACAGTGTAGATATCTACATTTATATGAGAAGAATCCTACCTCTGGTGCCCAAATGAATAGAGAGCAAACACTTATATGGAAAATATACAGGCAGTTGAACAATATACAGGCAGAGAGCAACCACTTATATAGGCAATATACAGGCAGAAAGTATGATAAAAAATATATATGCAGAGCTTTCATTTTGCTCCTCCTTTAGCTTCCCCGAGGAAGATGGAATAAATGTCTTTAACAGTGGGAATAAGAAAGATGTGGCTTCAGCCTTAGGACAGGGGCTAAGTTACCAGCCTGCACAGGCCATGGGACATGCAAAACAACAAAGGAAGAGTTTGTGTGATAATTATAGGCTAAAACTGAGCTCTCTGGGGCACTTCTCTTCACTTTGTTTCATTCTTGCTCATGTTTTACTGTTTGCCTTAACAGAATAAAGTATTTTTTTATGTTCTTAATTCACATCTAGTGACCTGATAAATTCTGTGTGCTCTATTGGTTGCCAGGTTTGTAGAAGGAGTGTGTTTTGGTCCAAAATGTTATCAGTAAGCTAGTGGGGGACGACTAGAGACTTGGGATCACTCTGAGCCAGATGCCAACAATTTTGCTTCATTTGGCAACGTAGAGCTTCAAGAGTGGCTCTTGCGGCAAGAAGACCATAGCTAATTTGTTAAATCAAATGGAAACACAACAAGCCCCTTATAATGCCATGAATCATTCGCAGTTAGAAGAAAAGTGTAAAAATCTTTTATTACTAGAATGAAAAAAATAATCCTCAGACATTAAAATCTAAGCATTTTGTCATGACTCTATGATACTTCAATTCAGCTGACCAGAAATGTAATGCACGTAAGTAATCCCATTCAGGG